>NC_074705.1:1572867-1582867 GCF_029448725.1 Salvelinus fontinalis
GTGTTGTGGTACCAGATGACAGGGTAGAACCAGTGTTGGTGGTACCAGATGACAGGGTAGAACCAGTGTTGGTGGTACCAGATGACAGGGTAGAACCAGTGTTGGTGGTACCAGATGACAGGGGAGAACCAGTGTTGGTGGTACCAGATGACAGGGTAGAACCAGTGTTGGTGGTACCAGATGACAGGGTAGAACCAGTGTTGGTGGTACCAGATGACAGGGTAGAACCAGTGTTGGTGATACCAGATGACAGGGTAGAACCAGTGTTGGTGGTACCAGATGACAGGGTAGAACCAGTGTTGGTGTTACCAGATGACAGGGGGAAACCAGTGTTTGTGGTACCAGATGACAGGGTAGAACCAGTGTTGGTGGTACCAGATGACAGGGTAGAACCAGTGTTGGTGGTAACAGATGACAGGGTAGAACCAGTGTTGGTGGTACCAGATGACAGGGGAGAACCAGTGTTGTGGTACCAGATGACAAGGTAGAACCAGTGTTGGTGGTACCAGATGACAGGGTAGAACCAGTGTTGGTGGTACCAGATGACAGGGTAGAACCAGTGTTGGTGGTACCAGATGACAGGGTAGAACCAGTGTTGGTGGTACCAGATGACAGGGTAGAACCAGTGTTGGTGGTACCAGATGACAGGGTAGAACCAGTGTTGGTGGTACCAGATGACAGGGTAGAACCAGTGTTGGTGGTACCAGATGACAGGGGAGAACCAGTGTTGGTGGTACCAGGTGACAGGGTAGAACCAGTGTTGGTGGTACCAGATGACAGGGTAGAACCAGTGTTGGTGGTACCAGATGACAGGGGAGAACCAGTGTTGGTGGTACCAGATGACAGGGTAGAACCAGTGTTGGTGGTACCAGATGACAGGGTAGAACCAGTGTTGTGGTACCAGATGACAGGGTAGAACCAGTGTTGGTGGTACCAGATGACAGGGGAGAACCAGTGTTGGTGGTACCAGATGACAGGGGAGAACCAGTGTTGTGGTACCAGATGACAGGGTAGAACCAGTGCTGGTGGTACCAGATGACAGGGTAGAACCAGTGTTGGTGGTACCAGATGACAGGGTAGAACCAGTGTTGGTGGTACCAGATGACAGGGTAGAACCAGTGTTGGTGGTACCAGATGACAGGGTAGAACCAGTGTTGGTGGTACCAGATGACAGGGGAGAACCAGTGTTGGTGGTACCAGATGACAGGGTAGAACCAGTTTTGGTGGTACCAGATGACAGGGTAGAACCAGTGTTGTGGTACCAGTTGACAGGGGAGAACCAGTGTTGGTGGTACCAGATGACAGGGGAGAACCAGTGTTGGTGGTACCAGATGACAGGGGAGAACCAGTGTTGTGGTACCAGATGACAGGGTAGAACCAGTGTTGGTGGTACCAGATGACAGGGTAGAACCAGTGTTGGTGGTACCAGATGACAGGGGAGAACCAGTGTTGGTGGTACCAGATGACAGGGGAGAACCAATGTTGGTGGTACCAGATGACAGGGGAGAACCAGTGTTGGTGGTACCAGATGACAGGGGAGAACCAGTGTTGTGGTACCAGATGACAGGGGAGAACCAGTGTTGGTGGTACCAGATGACAGGGGAGAACCAGTGTTGGTGGTACCAGATGACAGGGGAGAACCAGTGTTGGTGGTACCAGATGACAGGGTAGAACCAGTGTTGTGGTACCAGATGACAGGGTAGAACCAGTGTTGGTGGTACCAGATGACAGGGGAGAACCAGTGTTGGTGGTACCAGATGACAGGGGAGAACCAATGTTGGTGGTACCAGATGACAGGGGAGAACCAGTGTTGGTGGTACCAGATGACAGGGGAGAACCAGTGTTGGTGGTACCAGATGACAGGGTAGAACCAGTGTTGGTGGTACCAGATGACAGGGTAGAACCAGTGTTGGTGGTACCAGATGACAGGGTAGAACCAGTGTTGGTGGTACCAGATGACAGGGGAGAACCAGTGTTGGTGGTACCAGATGACAGGGGAGAACCAGTGTTGGTGGTACCAGATGACAGGGGAGAACCAGTGTTGGTGGTACCAGATGACAGGGTAGAACCAGTGTTGGTGGTACCAGATGACAGGGTAGAACCAGTGTTGGTGGTACCAGATGACAGGGGAGAACCAGTGTTGGTGGTACCAGATGACAGGGGAGAACCAATGTTGGTGGTACCAGATGACAGGGGAGAACCAGTGTTGGTGGTACCAGATGACAGGGGAGAACCAGTGTTGGTGGTACCAGATGACAGGGTAGAACCAGTGTTGGTGGTACCAGATGACAGGGTAGAACCAGTGTTGGTGGTACCAGATGACAGGGTAGAACCAGTGTTGGTGGTACCAGATGACAGGGTAGAACCAGTGTTGGTGGTACCAGATGACAGGGTAGAACCAGCGTTGGTGGTACCAGATGACAGGGTAGAACCAGTGTTGGTGGTACCAGATGACAGGGTAGAACCAGTGTTGGTGGTACCAGATGACAGGGTAGAACCAGTGTTGGTGGTACCAGATGACAGGGTAGAACCAGTGTTGGTGGTACCAGATGACAGGGTAGAACCAGCGTTGGTGGTACCAGATGACAGGGTAGAACCAGTGTTGGTGGTACCAGGTGACAGGGTAGAACCAGCATTGGTGGTACCAGATGACAGGGTAGAACCAGTGTTGGTGGTACCAGATGACAGGGGAGAACCAGTGTTGGTGGTACCAGATGACAGGGTAGAACCAGGGTTGGTGGTTTCTAGTTTCTAAGGTAAAGCATCACAGACAGTGGGTTTCTAAGGTAAAGCATCACAGACAGTAGGTTTCTAAGGTAATGCATCACAGACAGTGGGTTTCTAAGGTAAAGCATCACAGACAGTGGGTTTCTAAGGTAAAGCATCACAGACAGTGGGTTTCTAAGGTAAGGCATCACAGACAGTGGGTTTCTAAGGTAAAGGATCACTGACAGTGGGTTTCTAAGGTAAAGCATCACAGACAGTGGGTTTCTAAGGTAAGGCATCACAGACAGTGGGTTTCTAAGGTAAAGCATCACAGACAGTGGGTTTCTAAGGTAAGGCATCACAGACAGTGGGTTTCTAAGGTAAAGCATCACAGACAGTGGGTTTCAAAGGTAAAGCATCACAGACAGTGGGTTTCTAAGATAAAGCATCACAGACAGTGGGTTTCTCAGGTAAAGCATCACAGACAGTGGGTTTCTAAGGTAAAGCATCACAGACAGTGGGTTTCTAAGGTAAAGCATCACAGACAGTGGGTTTCTAAGGTAAGGCATCACAGACAGTGGGGTTCTAAGGTAAAGGATAACAGACAGTGGGTTTCTAAGGTAAAGCATCACAGACAGTGGGTTTCTAAGGTAAGGCATCACAGACAGTGGGTTTCTAAGGTAAAGCATCACAGACAGTGGGTTTCTAAGGTAAAGCATCACAGACAGTGGGTTTCTAAGGTAAGGCATCACAGACAGTGGGTTTCTAAGGTAAAGCATCACAGACAGTGGGTTTCTAAGGTAAAGCATCACAGACAGTGGGTTTCTAAGGTAAAGCATCACAGACAGTGGGTTTCTAAGGTAAAGCATCACAGACAGTGGGTTTCTAAGGTAAAGGATCACAGACAGTTGGTTTCTAAGGTAATACCTCACAGACAGTAGGTTTCTAAGGTAAGGCATCACAGACAGTGGGTTTCTTAGGTAAAGCATCACAGACAGTTGGTTTCTAAGGTAAAGCATCACAGACAGTGGGTTTCTAAGGTAAGTCATCACAGACAGTAGGTTTCTAAGGTAAAGCATCACAGACAGTAGGTTTCTAAGGTAAAGCATCACAGACAGTGGGTTTCTAAGGTAAAGCATCACAGACAGTGGGTTTCTAAGGTAAAGCATCACAGACAGTGGGTTTCTAAGGTAAAGCATCACAGACAGTGGGTTTCTAAGGTAAAGCATCACAGACAGTGGGTTTCTAAGGTAAGGCATCACAGACAGTGGGTTTCTAAGGTAAAGCATCACAGACAGTGGGTTTCTAAGGTAAAGCATCACAGACAGTGGGTTTCTAAGATAAAGCATCACAGACAGTAGGTTTCTAAGGTAAAGCATCACAGACAGTGGGTTTCTAAGGTAAAGCATCACAGACGGTGGGTTTCTAAGGTAAAGCATCACAGACAGTGGGTTTCTAAGGTAAAGCATCACAGACAGTAGGTTTCTAAGGTAAGGCATCACAGACAGTGGGTTTCTAAGGTAAAGCATCACAGACAGTAGGTTTCTAAGGTAAAGCATCACAGACAGTGGGTTTCTAAGGTAAGGCATCACAGACAGTAGGTTTCTAAGGTAAGGCATCACAGACAGTAGGTTTCTAAGGTAAAGCATCACAGACAGTGGGTTTCTAAGGTAAGGCATCACAGACAGTGGGTTTCTAAGGTAAAGCATCACAGACAGTAGGTTTCTAAGGTAAAGCATCACAGGGCAGAATGTGAAGCACAGAGAAACACACTCATCTGATGAAATCACATGGTAACTACCCCAATTAATTCCGAACGTAGCAACGGACATAGCAACGCCTTTCAAAGGTTCTTATCAAAGGTGCTACCCATTAAGTGTCCGAGATTCATACCTACTGAGGGTTTCTATAGCAACAGTGTTTCCAAACATCAGGCTGTGTCCCATTGGCTCTGGTCAAAGTCTTTCCAAACATCAGGCTGTATCCCATTGGCTCTGGTCAAAGTCTTTCCAAACATCAGGCTGTGTCCCATTGGCTCTGGTCAAAGTCTTTCCAAACATCAGGCTGTATCCCATTGGCTCTGGTCAAAGTCTTTCCAAACATCAGGCTGTATCTCATTGGCTCTGGTCAAAGTCTTTCCAAACATCAGGCTGTGTCCCATTGGCTCTGGTCAAAGTCTTTCCCAACATCAGGCTGTGTCCCATTGGCTCTGGTCAAAGTCTTTCCAAACATCAGGCTGTGTCCCATTGGCTCTGGTCAAAGTCTTTCCAAACATCAGGCTGTGTCCCATTGGCTCTGGTCAAAGTCCTTCCAAACATCAGGCTGTATCCCATTGGCTCTGGTCAAAGTCCTTCCAAACATCAGGCTGTATCCCATTGGCTCTGGTCAAAGTCTTTCCAAACATCAGGCTGTATCCCATTGGCTCTGGTCAAAGTCTTTCCAAACATCAGGCTGTGTCCCTTTGTCTCTGGTCAAAGTCTTTCCAAACATCAGGCTGTGTCCCATTGGCTCTGGTCAAAGTCTTTCCAAACATCAGGCTGTATCCCATTGGCTCTGGTCAAAGTCTTTCCAAACATCAGGCTGTATCCCATTGGCTCTTGTCAAAGTCTTTCCAAACATCAGGCTGTATCCCATTGGCTCTGGTCAAAGTCTTTCCAAACATCAGGCTGTGTCCCATTGGCTCTGGTCAAAGTCTTTCCAAACATCAGGCTGTATCCCATTGGCTCTGGTCAAAGTCTTTCCAAACATCAGGCTGTGTTTACGGTAACAGATGTCAGATGACACTTTTTTGATTAAATAACTGTGGGGGGTTTTGTTGCCCTTTGTGTGTGTGATGTCCATATTGGCAATTGGCAACTAATCTCAGCTCAAATCTGCCATTTCAAAACAAAACTAGTTATTCCAACAAATGTCTCAGAGGAGAGAGAGAGAGAGAGAGGGATGTTGAGGAGAGAGAGAGAGAGAGACAGATAGACAGAGAGAGAGAGAGAGAGAGATAGAGAGAGAGAGAGAGAGAGAGAGAGAGAGAGAGAGAGGGAGAGAGAGAGAGAGAGAGATGGAGAGAGAGACAGAGAGAGAGAGAGCCATATATATCCAACCCATCTACCCCAGCTGTACAATCAGCCCCACCCCCCCCCCCCCATATATATCCAACCCATCTACAAACAGCCCCCCCCATATGTATCCAACCCATCTACCCCAGCTGTACAAACAGCCCCTCCCCCCATATATATCCAACCCATCTACAAAGAGCCCCCCCCCCCCCCATATATATCCAACCCATCTATCCCAGCTGTACAATCAGCCCCACCCCCCCCCCCATATATATCCAACCCATCTACAAACAGCCCCCCCCATATGTATCCAACCCATCTACCCCAGCTGTACAAACAGCCCCTCCCCCCATATATATCCAACCCATCTACAAAGAGCCCCCCCCCCATATATATCCAACCCATCTACCCCAGCTGTACAAACAGCCCCCCCCCCATATATACCCAACCCATCTACCCCAGCTGTACAAACAGCTCCCCCCCCCCCATATATACCCAACCCATCTACCCCAGCTGTACAAACAGCCCCCCCACACCATATATACCCAACCCATCTACCCCAGCTGTACAAACAGCCCCCCCCCCCCATATATATCCAACCCATTTTCCCCAGCAGTACAAACAGCCCCCCCCCCCCCCACATCATATATATCCAACCCATTTTCCCCAGCAGTGCAAACAACCCCCCCCCCCCCCCCCCACATCATATATACCCAACCCATCTACCCCAGCTGTACAAACAGCCCCCTCCCCCACACCATATATACCCAACCCATCTTCCTCAGCTGTACAAACAGCCCCCCCCCCCCCATATATACCCAACCCATCTACCCCAGCTGTACAAACAGCCCCCCCCCCCCCCCCCCCCATATATACCCAACGCATCTACCCCAGCTGTACAACCCCCCACCCCCCCCCCCACCCCCACACACCATATCTCATTTCCACGCTGTCTATAATTGTATAGAACTCAAATTCCACCCTGAGGCGCACAGAGACCATCCCATTAATAAATAATATTTACTGGTCTGTTATCCCTCCACCTTTGACCCTGTTCCTCCTTAGTTAGCCAAATAGCAAACAGAAAATTCAACAACACACACTTGGCCTTCTCCATATTTGAGTATCTGTACCCCATTATAAATATCCTGACAATAAACTCCAACCCCCAACCTCAGACATTCCAGCAGAGACATTCATGGCATTAACCTGACGCACACAGAAAACACGTGATGCACAGTTTCACAGTCATGACACAGAAAGGACACCCATGCCCGACTCTCGGTTCAACCCGTGCCAACCAGCTGTTAGTGGCCAGGGCTCTATGTACAACCCTCCACTGGAGGTCCCCTGACCTCTTTGGTACTGGGGGTTTATAGAGACCCCTCCATCTAAAACCCACCATACTCTTCACCCCACATACCCCCTGCCACTGATGTGCCTTCACTCCTGTTAGGCTCCTAATGTTCCTCACCTTAACGCAGAGGTTGTAGAGGGCTTTACCTCCCACACCCTCAAACTCCCCCCAGGCTCAAAGTGTTAAAATCGAACAAGTCCTCCAGACATCCTTGCCAGTCTCCAGTTTCTGCCGTCACCTGCAGTGGGGGAAACATTGGTGGCCCCTCCCCTCCTTTGGCCACTCAAACAACCCCCTTACCGGCTCAGACAGTGCCTCCTGGACCTCCTCCAGGAATCTCTCCAGCAGCCTAAGAGATGTTAGTCCTGATTGTTGATCCAGGAATTCTGGGATTTTCCACCCCTTCTTCCCGAGCAGCCGCAGGTCATCCAGCTTTACTAAACCCGCTGCCATCATTCGCCTCTGCAGGGTGGGTTGGGGAAGATAAGGATATCTGGGTTGTGGAAGATAGGCTCCTCCCACAGCCTTCTCGCGTGGGCCTTAGTAGCTGCCAGGCCTTTAGGCACCATAGAGTCAAAATCAGAGAGACCTGCTGTACTGCAGCCTCTCCAGCTTCATGAGGAACAGCTGCCGGTCCAACCCTAATCCACCAGCTCTCCTCAGCAGCGCGCATGCTGGTTCCCTCCAGCCAACATCAGTATGGTAGAGCAGTCTCTGCACCGCCTCTAGCCGGAAAGCAGCCACCCTGCTCTCCAGTTCCGCCAGGCCCTGTCCTCCTTTGTGGATGGACATGTACAACACTGCCACCCTCAGCCAGTTATGTCCCGACCAGAAAAAGTCCACCAGCTTGCGTTGCAAGTCTGCAAGCAGACCGGCGGGGGGGTTGAGGACAGACAGTTTATGGCAAAGTAAAGATGCCACCAGGTTGTTGATTATCAGCACCCTCCCTCTATATGACGCTTGGGACAGGAGCCACCTCCACCTGGCCAGTCTTGACACCACTGCCTGTGACAGCCCCTCCCAGTTCTTCATGACCCACATCTCCTAGCTCAGGTACACCCCAAAAAATGTAAGCCTCACTGCAACCTCACTGCAAACCCCCTGTAAGCAGAGGGGAGGCCCTATCCCTCCATGCCCCACATAACAGAGCTTCGCACTTGCCCGAGTTCACCTTAGCTGACGAAGCCTGTCCAGCACACTCCCTGCAGTCTCCTGCGTAGCAGGCTCAAAAAAGGCTCAATGGCTAGTGTATATAACTGCCCCAATAGAGGGCATCCTTGTCTAATGTCCCGTCTCACCAAGACTTGCCTACTGAGCCCTCCTCCGACCTTGACATGATCCCTCAGCATACAACATCTTCACACGAGCCAAAAAACTTTCCCCAAATCCAATCACAGACACTCTATCAATCTACACCACCATCTATAACCTGACTAGACCCACCCTCGTCTACACCACCTACACCACCATCTATAACCTAACTAGACCCTGCATCATCTACACCACCATCTCTAACCTGACTAGACCCAGCCTCATCTACACCACCATCTATAACCTGACTAGACCCAGCCTCGTCTACATCACCAGTCTGACTAGACCCAGCCTCATCTACACCACCAGCCTGCCTAGACCCAGCCTCATCTACACCACCATTTATAACCTGACTAGACCCAGTCTCATCTACACCACCATCTATAACATGACTAGACCCAGTCTCATCCACACCACCATCTATAACATGACTAGACCCAGCCTCATCTACACCACCATCTATAGCATGACTAGACCCAGCCTCATCTACACCACCATCTATAACCTGACTAGACCCAGCCTCATCTACACCACCATCTATAACCTGACTAGACCCAGCCTCATCTACACCACCGTCTATAACCTGACTAGACCCAGCCTCATCTACACCACCATCTATAACCTGACTAGACCCAGCCTCATCTACACCACCATCTATAACCTGACTAGACCCAGCCTCATCTACACCACCATCTATAGCATGACTAGACCCAGCCTCATCTACACCACCATCTATAACATGACTAGACCCAGCCTCATCTAAACCACCATCTATAACATGACTAGACCCAGCCTCATCTACACCACCATCCATAACCTGACTAGACCCAGCCTCATCTACACCACCATCTATAGCATGACTAGACCCAGCCTCATCTACACCACCATCTATAGCATGACTAGACCCAGCCTCATCTACACCACCATCTATAACCTGAAGGGCCCAGCCTCATCTACACCACAACCAGCCTGACTAGACCCAGCCTCATCTACACCACCATCTATAACCTGACTAGGCCCAGCCTCATCTACACCACAACCAGCCTGACTAGACCCAGCCTCATCTACACCACAACCAGCCTGACTAGACCCAGCCTCATCTACACCACCATCTCTAACCTGACTAGGCCCAGCCTCATCTACACCACAACCAGCCTGACTAGACCCAGCCTCATCTACACCACCATCTATAACCTGACTAGACCCAGCCTCATCTACACCACCATCTATAACCTGACTAGACCCAGCCTCATCTACACCACCATCTATAGCATGACTAGACCCAGCCTCATCTACACCACCATCTATAACATGACTAGACCCAGCCTCATCTAAACCACCATCTATAACATGACTAGACCCAGCCTCATCTACACCACCATCTATAACCTGACTAGACCCAGCCTCATCTACACCACCATCTATAACCTGACTAGACCCAGCCTCATCTACACAACCATCTATAACATGACTAGACCCAGCCTCATCTACACCACCATCTATAACATGACTAGACCCAGCCTCATCTACACCACCATCTATAACCTGACTAGACCCAGCCTCATCTACACCA
>NC_074705.1:1587867-1655367 GCF_029448725.1 Salvelinus fontinalis
GAATCAGACTGTCTGGTGAGGTGATGAATCAGACTGGTGAGGTGATGATGAATCAGACCGGTGAGGTGGTGATGAATCAGACTGGTGAGGAGGTGATGAATCAGACTGTCTGGTGGTGATGAATCAGACTGTCTGGTGATGATGAATCAGACTGTCTGGTGGTGATGAATCAGACTGGTGAGGTGATGATGAATCAGACTGGTGAGGTGATGATGAATCAGACTGTCTGGTGGTGATGAATCAGACTGTCTGGTGGTGATGAATCAGACTGTCTGGTGGTGATGAATCAGACTGTCTGGTGATGATGAATCACTCTGTCTGGTGGTGATGAATCAGACTGTCTGGTGGTGATGAATCAGACTGGTGAGGTGGTGATGAATCAGACTGGTGAGGTGATGATGAATCAGACTGGTGAGGTGATGATGAATCAGACTGTCTGGTGGTGATGAATCAGACTGTCTGGTGATGATGAATCAGACTGGTGAGGTGATGTTGAATCAGTCTGTCTGGTGAGGTGATGTTGAATCAGTCTGTCTGGTGGTGATGAATCAGACTGTCTGGTGGTGATGAATCAGACTGGTGAGGTGATGATGAATCAAACTGGTGAGGTGATGATGAATCAGACTGTCTGGTGAGGTGATGAATCAGACTGTCTGGTGAGGTGATGAATCAGACTGTCTGTAGGTTATGAATCAGACTGTCTGGTGGTGATGAATCAGACTGGTGATGATGAATCAGACAGGTGAGGTGATGAATCAGACTGTCTGGTGAGGTGATGATGAATCAGACTGTCTGGTGGTGATGAATCAGACTGTCTGGTGATGATGAATCAGACTGTCTGGTGAGGTGATGATGAATCAGACTGTCTGGTGGTGATGAATCAGACTGTCTGGTGATGATGAATCAGACTGTCTGGTGATGATGAATCCGACTGTCTGGTGATGATGAATCAGACTTTCTGGTGATGATGAATCAGACTGTCTGGTGGTGATGAATCCGACTGTCTGGTGATGATGAATCAGACTGTCTGGTGGTGATGAATCAGACTGTCTGGTGATGATGAATCAGACTGTCTGGTGATGATGAATCAGACTGTCTGGTGGTGATGAATCAGACTATCTGGAGATGATGAATCAGACTGTCTGGTGATGATGAATCAGACTGTCTGGTGATGATGAATCAGACTGTCTGGTGGTGATGAATCAGACTGTCTGGAGATGATGAATCAGACTGTCTGGAGATGATGAATCAGACTGTCTGGTGATGATGAATCAGACTGTCTGGTGATGATGAATCAGACTGTCTGGTGAGGTGATGAATCAGACTGGTGAGGTGATGATGAATCAGACTGGTGAGGTGGTGATGAATCAGACTGGTGAGGAGGTGATGAATCAGACTGTCTGGTGGTGATGAATCAGACTGTCTGGTGATGATGAATCAGACTGTCTGGTGGTGATGAATCAGACTGGTGAGGTGATGATGAATCAGACTGGTGAGGTGATGATGAATCAGACTGTCTGGTGGTGATGAATCAAACTGTCTGGTGATGATGAATCAGACTGGTGAGGTGGTGATGAATCAGACTGTCTGGTGGTGATGAATCAGACTGTCTGGTGATGATGAATCAGACTGTCTGGTGGTGATGAATCAGACTGTCTGGTGATGATGAATCAGACTGTCTGGTGGTGATGAATCAGACTGTCTGGTGGTGATGAATCAGACTGTCTGGTGATGATGAATCAGACTGGTGAGGTGATGAATCAGACTGTCTGGTGAGGTGATGATGAATCAGACTGTCTGGTGGTGATGAATCAGACTGTCTGGTGATGATGAATCAGACTGTCTGGTGAGGTGATGATGAATCAGACTGTCTGGTGGTGATGAATCAGACTGTCTGGTGATGATGAATCAGACTGTCTGGTGGTGATGAATCAGACTGTCTGGTGATGATGAATCAGACTGTCTGGTGATGATGAATCAGACTGTCTGGTGGTGATGAATCAGACTGTCTGGTGATGATGAATCAGACTGTTGAGGTGATGAATCAGACTGTCTGGTGAGGTGATGATGAATCAGACTGTCTGGTGGTGATGAATCAGACTGTCTGGTGGTGATGAATCAGACTGTCTGGTGATGATGAATCAGACTGTCTGGTGATGATGAATCAGACTGTCTGGTGGTGATGAATCAGACTGTCTGGAGATGATGAATCAGACTGTCTGGTGATGATGAATCAGACTGTCTGGTGATGATGAATCAGACTGTCTGGTGGTGATGAATCAGACTGTCTGGAGATGATGAATCAGACTGTCTGGTGATGATGAATCAGACTGTCTGGTGATGATGAATCAGACTGTCTGGTGAGGTGATGAATCAGACTGGTGAGGTGATGATGAATCAGACTGGTGAGGTGGTGATGAATCAGACTGGTGAGGAGGTGATGAATCAGACTGGTGAGGTGATGATGAATCAGACTGTCTGGTGGTGATGAATCAAACTGTCTGGTGATGATGAATCAGACTGGTGAGGTGGTGATGAATCAGACTGTCTGGTGGTGATGAATCAGACTGGTAAGGTGATGATGAATCAGACTGGTGAGGTGGTGATGAATCAGACTGTCTGGTGGTGATGAATCAGACTGGTGAGTTGATGAATCAGACTGGTGGGGTGATGAATCAGACTGTCTGGTGGTGATGAATCAGACTGTCTGGTGGTGATGAATCAGACTGTCTGGTGGTGATGAATCAGACTGTCTGGTGATGATGAATCAGACTGTCTGGTGGTGATGAATCAGACTGTCTGGTGGTGATGATGAATCAGACTGTCTGGTGATGATGAATCAGACTGGTGAGGTGATGATGATTCAGACTGTCTGGTGGTGATGAATCAGACTGTCTGGTGGTGATGAATCAGACTGGTGAGGTGGTGATGAATCAGACTGGTGAGGTGGTGATGAATCAGACTGGTGAGGAGGTGATGAATCAGACTGTCTGGTGGTGATGAATCAGACTGTCTGGTGGTGATGAATCAGACTGTCTGGTGGTGATGAATCAGACTGTCTGGTGAGGTGATGAATCAGACTGGTGAGGTGATGATGAATCAGACTGGTGAGGTGGTGATGAATCAGACTGGTGAGGAGGTGATGAATCAGACTCTCTGGTGGTGATGAATCAGACTGTCTGGTGATGATGAATCAGACTGTCTGGTGGTGATGAATCAGACTGGTGAGGTGATGATGAATCAGACTGGTGAGGTGATGATGAATCAGACTGTCTGGTGTTGATGAATCAGACTGTCTGGTGGTGATGAATCAGACTGTCTGGTGGTGATGAATCAGACTGTCTGGTGATGATGAATCACTCTGTCTGGTGGTGATGAATCAGACTGTCTGGTGGTGATGAATCAGACTGGTGAGGTGGTGATGAATCAGACTGGTGAGTTGATGATGAATCAGACTGGTGAGGTGATGATGAATCAGACTGTCTGGTGGTGATGAATCAGACTGTCTGGTGATGATGAATCAGACTGGTGAGGTGATGTTGAATCAGTCTGTCTGGTGGTGATGAATCAGACTGTCTGGTGGTGATGAATCAGACTGGTGAGGTGATGATGAATCAAACTGGTGAGGTGATGATGAATCAGACTGTCTGGTGAGGTGATGAATCAGACTGTCTGGTGAGGTGATGAATCAGACTGTCTGTAGGTTATGAATCAGACTGTCTGGTGGTGATGAATCAGACTGGTGATGATGAATCAGACAGGTGAGGTGATGAATCAGACTGTCTGGTGAGGTGATGATGAATCAGACTGTCTGGTGGTGATGAATCAGACTGTCTGGTGATGATGAATCAGACTGTCTGGTGAGGTGATGATGAATCAGACTGTCTGGTGATGATGAATCAGACTGTCTGGTGATGATGAATCCGACTGTCTGGTGATGATGAATCAGACTGTCTGGTGATGATGAATCCGACTGTCTGGTGATGATGAATCAGACTTTCTGGTGATGATGAATCAGACTGTCTGGTGGTGATGAATCCGACTGTCTGGTGATGATGAATCAGACTGTCTGGTGGTGATGAATCAGACTGTCTGGTGATGATGAATCAGACTGTCTGGTGATGATGAATCAGACTGTCTGGTGGTGATGAATCAGACTGTCTGGTGATGATGAATCCGACTGTCTGGTGATGATGAATCAGACTGTCTGGTGATGATGAATCCGACTGTCTGGTGATGATGAATCAGACTTTCTGGTGATGATGAATCAGACTGTCTGGTGGTGATGAATCCGACTGTCTGGTGATGATGAATCAGACTGTCTGGTGGTGATGAATCAGACTGTCTGGTGATGATGAATCAGACTGTCTGGTGATGATGAATCAGACTGTCTGGTGGTGATGAATCAGACTATCTGGAGATGATGAATCAGACTGTCTGGTGATGATGAATCAGACTGTCTGGTGATGATGAATCAGACTGTCTGGTGGTGATGAATCAGACTGTCTGGAGATGATGAATCAGACTGTCTGGAGATGATGAATCAGACTGTCTGGTGATGATGAATCAGACTGTCTGGTGATGATGAATCAGACTGTCTGGTGAGGTGATGAATCAGACTGGTGAGGTGATGATGAATCAGACTGGTGAGGTGGTGATGAATCAGACTGGTGAGGAGGTGATGAATCAGACTGTCTGGTGGTGATGAATCAGACTGTCTGGTGATGATGAATCAGACTGTCTGGTGGTGATGAATCAGACTGGTGGGGTGATGATGAATCAGACTGGTGAGGTGATGATGAATCAGACTGTCTGGTGGTGATGAATCAAACTGTCTGGTGATGATGAATCAGACTGGTGAGGTGGTGATGAATCAGACTGTCTGGTGGTGATGAATCAGACTGGTTAGGTGATGATGAATCAGACTGGTGAGGTGGTGATGAATCAGACTCTCTGGTGGTGATGAATCAGACTGGTGAGGTGATGAATCAGACTGGTGGGGTGATGAATCAGACTGTCTGGTGGTGATGAATCAGACTGTCTGGTGGTGATGAATCAGACTGTCTGGTGGTGATTAATCAGACTGTCTGGTGATGATGAATCAGACTGTCTGGTGGTGATGAATCAGACTGTCTGGTGGTGATGAATCAGACTGTCTGGTGATGATGAATCAGACTGTCTGGTGATGATGAATCAGACTGGTGAGGTGATAATGATTCAGACTGTCTGGTGGTGATGAATCAGACTGTCTGGTGGTGATGAATCAGACTGGTGAGGTGGTGATGAATCAGACTGGTGAGGTGGTGATGAATCAGACTGGTGAGGAGGTGATGAATCAGACTGTCTGGTGGTGATGAATCAGACTGTCTGGTGGTGATGAATCAGACTGTCTGGTGGTGATGAATCAGACTTTCTGGTGAGGTGATGAATCAGACTGGTGAGGTGATGATGAATCAGACTGGTGAGGTGGTGATGAATCAGACTGGTGAGGAGGTGATGAATCAGACTGTCTGGTGGTGATGAATCAGACTGTCTGGTGGTGATTAATCAGACTGTCTGGTGATGATGAATCAGACTGTCTGGTGGTGATGAATCAGACTGTCTGGTGGTGATGAATCAGACTGTCTGGTGATGATGAATCAGACTGTCTGGTGATGATGAATCAGACTGGTGAGGTGATAATGATTCAGACTGTCTGGTGGTGATGAATCAGACTGTCTGGTGGTGATGAATCAGACTGGTGAGGTGGTGATGAATCAGACTGGTGAGGTGGTGATGAATCAGACTGGTGAGGAGGTGATGAATCAGACTGTCTGGTGGTGATGAATCAGACTGTCTGGTGGTGATGAATCAGACTGTCTGGTGGTGATGAATCAGACTGTCTGGTGAGGTGATGAATCAGACTGGTGAGGTGATGATGAATCAGACTGGTGAGGTGGTGATGAATCAGACTGGTGAGGAGGTGATGAATCAGACTGTCTGGTGGTGATGAATCAGACTGTCTGGTGATGATGAATCAGACTGTCTGGTGGTGATGAATCAGACTGGTGAGGTGATGATGAATCAGACTGGTGAGGTGATGATGAATCAGACTGTCTGGTGGTGATGAATCAGACTGTCTGGTGGTGATGAATCAGACTGTCTGGTGGTGATGAATCAGACTGTCTGGTGATGATGAATCACTCTGTCTGGTGGTGATGAATCAGACTGTCTGGTGGTGATGAATCAGACTGTCTGGTGGTGATGAATCAGACTGTCTGGTGATGATGAATCAGACTGTCTGGTGGTGAAGAATCAGACTGGTGAGGTGATGATGAATCAGACTGGTGAGGTGATGATGAATCAGACTGTCTGGTGGTGATGTATCAAACTGTCTGGTGATGATGAATCAGACTGGTGAGGTGGTGATGAATCAGACTGTCTTGTGGTGATGAATCAGACTGGTGAGGTGATGATGAATCAGACTGATGAGGTGGTGATGAATCAGACTCTCTGGTGGTGATGAATCAGACTGGTGAGGTGATGAATCAGACTGGTGGGGTGATGAATCAGACTGTCTGGTGGTGATGAATCAGACTGTCTGGTGGTGATGAATCAGACTGTCTGGTGGTGATGAATCAGACTGTCTGGTGATGATGAATCAGACTGTCTGGTGGTGATGAATCAGACTGTCTGGTGGTGATGAATCAGACTGTCTGGTGATGATGAATCAGACTGTCTGGTGATGATGAATCAGACTGGTGAGGTGATAATGATTCAGACTGTCTGGTGGTGATGAATCAGACTGTCTGGTGGTGATGAATCAGACTGGTGAGGTGGTGATGAATCAGACTGGTGAGGTGGTGATGAATCAGACTGGTGAGGAGGTGATGAATCAGACTGTCTGGTGGTGATGAATCAGACTGTCTGGTGGTGATGAATCAGACTGTCTGGTGGTGATGAATCAGACTGTCTGGTGAGGTGATGAATCAGACTGGTGAGGTGATGATGAATCAGACTGGTGAGGTGGTGATGAATCAGACTGGTGAGGAGGTGATGAATCAGACTGTCTGGTGGTGATGAATCAGACTGTCTGGTGATGATGAATCACTCTGTCTGGTGGTGATGAATCAGACTGTCTGGTGGTGATGAATCAGACTGTCTGGTGGTGATGAATCAGACTGTCTGGTGATGATGAATCAGACTGTCTGGTGGTGATGAATCAGACTGGTGAGGTGATGATGAATCAGACTGGTGAGGTGATGATGAATCAGACTGTCTGGTGGTGATGAATCAAACTGTCTGGTGATGATGAATCAGACTGGTGAGGTGGTGATGAATCAGACTGTCTGGTGGTGATGAATCAGACTGGTGAGGTGATGATGAATCAGACTGATGAGGTGGTGATGAATCAGACTCTCTGGTGGTGATGAATCAGACTGTCTGGTGGTGATGAATCAGACTGTCTGGTGGTGATGAATCAGACTGTCTGGTGATGATGAATCACTCTGTCTGGTGGTGATGAATCAGACTGTCTGGTGGTGATGAATCAGACTGTCTGGTGGTGATGAATCAGACTGTCTGGTGGTGATGAATCAGACTGTCTGGTGGTGATGAATCAGACTGTCTGGTGATGATGAATCAGAC
This sequence comes from Salvelinus fontinalis, assembly GCF_029448725.1. Classification (NCBI taxonomy): domain Eukaryota; kingdom Metazoa; phylum Chordata; class Actinopteri; order Salmoniformes; family Salmonidae; genus Salvelinus; species Salvelinus fontinalis. The sequence goes on from NC_074705.1 coordinate 1,595,494, forward strand.
TGGTGAGGTGATGATGAATCAGACTGTCTGGTGGTGATGAATCAGACTGGTGAGGTGGTGATGAATCAGACTGGTGAGGTGGTGATGAATCAGACTGGTGAGGAGGTGATGAATCAGACTGTCTGGTGGTGATGAATCAGACTGTCTGGTGGTGATGAATCAGACTGTCTGGTGGTGATGAATCAGACTGTCTGGTGAGGTGATGAATCAGACTGGTGAGGTGATGATGAATCAGACTGGTGAGGTGGTGATGAATCAGACTGGTGAGGAGGTGATGAATCAGACTGTCTGGTGGTGATGAATCAGACTGTCTGGTGATGATGAATCAGACTGTCTGGTGGTGATGAATCAGACTGGTGAGGTGATGATGAATCAGACTGGTGAGGTGATGATGAATCAGACTGTCTGGTGGTGATGAATCAGACTGTCTGGTGGTGATGAATCAGACTGTCTGGTGGTGATGAATCAGACTGTCTGGTGATGATGAATCACTCTGTCTGGTGGTGATGAATCAGACTGTCTGGTGGTGATGAATCAGACTGTCTGGTGGTGATGAATCAGACTGTCTGGTGGTGATGAATCAGACTGGTGAGGTGGTGATGAATCAGACTGGTGAGGTGATGATGAATCAGACTGGTGAGGTGATGATGAATCAGACTGTCTGGTGGTGATGAATCAGACTGTCTGGTGATGATGAGTCAGACTGGTGAGGTGATGTTGAATCAGTCTGTCTGGTGGTGATGAATCAGACTGTCTGGTGGTGATGAATCAGACTGGTGAGGTGATGATGAATCAAACTGGTGAGGTGATGATGAATCAGACTGTCTGGTGAGGTGATGAATAAGACTGTCTGGTTAGGTGATGAATCAGACTGTCTGTAGGTTATGAATCAGACTGTCTGGTGGTGATGAATCAGACTGGTGATGATGAATCAGACAGGTGAGGTGATGAATCAGACTGTCTGGTGAGGTGATGATGAATCAGACTGTCTGGTGGTGATGAATCAGACTGTCTGGTGATGATGAATCAGACTGTCTGGTGATGATGAATCCGACTGTCTGGTGATGATGAATCAGACTGTCTGGTGATGATGAATTAGACTGTCTGGTGAGGTGATGATGAATCATACTGTCTGGTGGTGATGAATCAGACTGTCTGGTGATGATGAATCAGACTGTCTGGTGATGATGAATCAGACTGTCTGGTGGTGATGAATCCGACTGTCTGGTGGTGATAAATCAGACTGTCTGGTGGTGATGAATCAGACTGTCTGGTGATGATGAATCAGACTGTCTGGTGATGATGAATCAGACTGTCTGGTGGTGATGAATCAGACTGTCTGGTGATGATGAATCAGACTGTCTGGTGATGATGAATCAGACTGTCTGGTGGTGATGAATCAGACTGTCTGGAGATGATGAATCAGACTGTCTGGTGATGATGAATCAGACTGTCTGGTGATGATGAATCAGACTGTCTGGAGATGATGAATCAGACTGTCTGGTGATGATGAATCAGACTGTCTGGTGGTGATGAATCAGACTGTCTGGTGGTGATGAATCAGACTGTCTGGAGATGATGAATCAGACTGTCTGGTGATGATGAATCAGACTGTCTGGTGATGATGAATCAGACTGTCTGGTGGTGATGAATCAGACTGTCTGGAGATGATGAATCAGACTGTCTGGTGATGATGAATCAGACTGTCTGGTGGTGATGAATCAGACTGTCTGGTGAGGTGATGAATCAGACTGGTGAGGTGATGATGAATCAGACTGGTGAGGTGGTGATGAATCAGACTGGTGAGGAGGTGATGAATCAGACTGTCTGGTGATGATGAATCAGACTGTCTGGTGGTGATGAATCAGACTGTCTGGTGGTGATGAATCAGACTGGTGAGGTGATGATGAATCAAACTGGTGAGGTGATGATGAATCAGGCTGTCTGGTGAGGTGATGAATCAGACTGTCTGGTGAGGTGATGAATCAGACTGTCTGTAGGTTATGAATCAGACTGTCTGGTGGTGATGAATCAGACTGGTGATGATGAATCAGACTGGTGAGGTGATGAATCAGACTGTCTGGTGAGGTGATGATGAATCAGACTGTCTGATGGTGATGAATCAGACTGTCTGGTGATGATGAATCAGACTGTCTGGTGAGGTGATGATGAATCAGACTGTCTGGTGGTGATGAATCAGACTGTCTGGTGATGATGAATCAGACTGTCTGGTGATGATGAATCAGACTGTCTGGTGATGATGAATCAGACTGTCTGGTGGTGATGAATCCGACTGTCTGGTGATGATGAATCAGACTGTCTGGTGGTGATGAATCAGACTGTCTGGTGGTGATGAATCAGACTGTCTGGTGATGATGAATCAGACTGTCTGGTGATGATGAATCAGACTGTCTGGTGGTGATGAATCAGACTGTCTGGAGATGATGAATCAGACTGTCTGGAGATGATGAATCAGACTGTCTGGTGATGATGAATCAGACTGTCTGGTGGTGATGAATCAGACTGGTGGGTTGATGATGTATCAGACTGCCTGGTGGTGAGGAATCAGACTGTCTGGTGGTGATGAATCAGACTGGTGAGGTGATGATGAATCAGACTGCCTGGTGGTGATGAATCAGACTGTCTGGTGATGATGAATAAGACTGTCTGGTGGTGATGAATCAGACTGGTGAGGTGGTGATGAATCAGACTGCCTGGTGGTGATGAATCAGACTGTCTGGTGGTGATGAATCAGACTGTCTGGTGGTGATGAATCAGACTGTCTGGTGGTGATGAATCAGACTGTCTGGTGATGATGAATCAGACTGGTGAGGTGATGATGAATCAGACTGTCTGGTGGTGATGAATCAGACTGTCTGGTGGTGATGAATCAGACTGGTGAGGTGGTGATGAATCAGACTGGTGAGGTGGTGATGAATCAGACTGGTGAGGAGGTGATGAATCAGACTGTCTGGTGGTGATGAATCAGACTGTCTGGTGGTGATGAATCAGACTGTCTGGTGGTGATGAATCAGACTGTCTGGTGAGGTGATGAATCAGACTGGTGAGGTGATGATGAATCAGACTGGTGAGGTGGTGATGAATCAGACTGGTGAGGAGGTGATGAATCAGACTGTCTGGTGGTGATGAATCAGACTGTCTGGTGATGATGAATCAGACTGTCTGGTGGTGATGAATCAGACTGGTGAGGTGATGATGAATCAGACTGGTGAGGTGATGATGAATCAGACTGTCTGGTGGTGATGAATCAGACTGTCTGGTGGTGATGAATCAGACTGTCTGGTGGTGATGAATCAGACTGTCTGGTGATGATGAATCACTCTGTCTGGTGGTGATGAATCAGACTGTCTGGTGGTGATGAATCAGACTGTCTGGTGGTGATGAATCAGACTGTCTGGTGGTGATGAATCAGACTGGTGAGGTGGTGATGAATCAGACTGGTGAGGTGATGATGAATCAGACTGGTGAGGTGATGATGAATCAGACTGTCTGGTGGTGATGAATCAGACTGTCTGGTGATGATGAGTCAGACTGGTGAGGTGATGTTGAATCAGTCTGTCTGGTGGTGATGAATCAGACTGTCTGGTGGTGATGAATCAGACTGGTGAGGTGATGATGAATCAAACTGGTGAGGTGATGATGAATCAGACTGTCTGGTGAGGTGATGAATAAGACTGTCTGGTTAGGTGATGAATCAGACTGTCTGTAGGTTATGAATCAGACTGTCTGGTGGTGATGAATCAGACTGGTGATGATGAATCAGACAGGTGAGGTGATGAATCAGACTGTCTGGTGAGGTGATGATGAATCAGACTGTCTGGTGGTGATGAATCAGACTGTCTGGTGATGATGAATCAGACTGTCTGGTGATGATGAATCCGACTGTCTGGTGATGATGAATCAGACTGTCTGGTGATGATGAATCAGACTGTCTGGTGAGGTGATGATGAATCATACTGTCTGGTGGTGATGAATCAGACTGTCTGGTGATGATGAATCAGACTGTCTGGTGATGATGAATCAGACTGTCTGGTGGTGATGAATCCGACTGTCTGGTGGTGATAAATCAGACTGTCTGGTGGTGATGAATCAGACTGTCTGGTGATGATGAATCAGACTGTCTGGTGATGATGAATCAGACTGTCTGGTGGTGATGAACAGACTGTCTGGTGATGATGAATCAGACTGTCTGGTGATGATGAATCAGACTGTCTGGTGGTGATGAATCAGACTGTCTGGAGATGATGAATCAGACTGTCTGGTGATGATGAATCAGACTGTCTGGTGATGATGAATCAGACTGTCTGGAGATGATGAATCAGACTGTCTGGTGATGATGAATCAGACTGTCTGGTGGTGATGAATCAGACTGTCTGGTGGTGATGAATCAGACTGTCTGGAGATGATGAATCAGACAGTCTGGTGATGATGAATCAGACTGTCTGGTGATGATGAATCAGACTGTCTGGTGGTGATGAATCAGACTGTCTGGAGATGATGAATCAGACTGTCTGGTGATGATGAATCAGACTGTCTGGTGGTGATGAATCAGACTGTCTGGTGAGGTGATGAATCAGACTGGTGAGGTGATGATGAATCAGACTGGTGAGGTGGTGATGAATCAGACTGTCTGGAGATGATGAATCAGACTGCCTGGAGATGATGAATCAGACTGTCTGGTGATGATGAATCAGACTGTCTGGTGGTGATGAATCAGACTGGTGAGTTGATGATGAATCAGACTGCCTGGTGGTGAGGAATCAGACTGTCTGGTGGTGATGAATCAGACTGGTGAGGTGATGATGAATCAGACTGCCTGGTGGTGATGAATCAGACTGTCTGGTGATGATGAATCAGACTGTCTGGTGGTGATGAATCAGACTGGTGAGGTGGTGATGAATCAGACTGCCTGGTGGTGATGAATCAGACTGTCTGGTGATGATGAATCAGACTGTCTGGTGATGATGAATCAGACTGTCTGGAGATGATGAATCAGACTGTCTGGTGATGATGAATCAGACTGTCTGGTGATGATGAATCAGACTGTCTGGTGATGATGAATCAGACTGTCTGGTGTTTGATGAATCAGACTGTCTGGTGGTGATGAATCAGACTGTCTGGTGAGGTGATGAATCAGACTGGTGAGGTGATGATGAATCAGACTGGTGAGGTGGTGACGAATCAGACTGGTGAGGAGGTGATGAATCAGACTGTCTGGTGATGATGAATCAGACTGTCTGGTGAGGTGTTGAATCAGACTGTCTGGTGAGGTGATGAATCAGACTGTCTGTAGGTTATGAATCAGACTGTCTGGTGGTGATGAATCAGACTGGTGATGATGAATCAGACTGGTGAGGTGATGAATCAGACTGTCTGGTGAGGTGATGATGAATCAGACTGTCTGGTGAGGTGATGATGAATCAGACTGTCTGGTGGTGATGAATCAGACTGTCTGGTGATGATGAATCAGACTGTCTGGTGATGATGAATCAGACTGTCTGGTGATGATGAATCAGACTGTCTGGTGATGATGAATCAGACTGTCTGGTGGTGATGAATCCGACTGTCTGGTGATGATGAATCAGACTGTCTGGTGGTGATGAATCAGACTGTCTGGTGGTGATGAATCAGACTGTCTGGAGATGATGAATCAGACTGTCTGGTGATGATGAATCAGACTGTCTGGTGATGATGAATCAGACTGTCTGGAGATGATGAATCAGACTGTCTGGTGGTGATGAATCAGACTGTCTGGTGGTGATGAATCAGACTGTCTGGAGATGATGAATCAGACTGTCTGGTGATGATGAATCAGACTGTCTGGTGATGATGAATCAGACTGTCTGGTGGTGATGAATCAGACTTTCTGGAGATGATGAATCAGACTGTCTGGTGATGATGAATCAGACTGTCTGGTGGTGATGAATCAGACTGTCTGGTGAGGTGATGAATCAGACTGGTGAGGTGATGATGAATCAGACTGGTGAGGTGGTGATGAATCAGACTGGTGAGGAGGTGATGAATCAGACTGTCTGGTGATGATGAATCAGACTGTCTGGTGGTGATGAATCAGACTGTCTGGTGGTGATGAATCAGACTGGTGAGGTGATGATGAATCAAACTGGTGAGGTGATGATGAATCAGACTGTCTGGTGAGGTGATGAATCAGACTGTCTGGTGAGGTGATGAATCAGACTGTCTGTAGGTTATGAATCAGACTGTCTGGTGGTGATGAATCAGACTGGTGATGATGAATCAGACTGGTGAGGTGATGAATCAGACTGTCTGGTGAGGTGATGATGAATCAGACTGTCTGATGGTGATGAATCAGACTGTCTGGTGATGATGAATCAGACTGTCTGGTGAGGTGATGATGAATCAGACTGTCTGGTGGTGATGAATCAGACTGTCTGGTGATGATGAATCAGACTGTCTGGTGATGATGAATCAGACTGTCTGGTGATAATGAATCAGACTGTCTGGTGGTGATGAAACCGACTGTCTGGTGATGATGAATCAGACTGTCTGGTGGTGATGAATCAGACTGTCTGGTGATGATGAATCAGACTGTCTGGTGATGATGAATCAGACTGTCTGGTGGTGATGAATCAGACTGTCTGGAGATGATGAATCAGACTGTCTGGAGATGATGAATCAGACTGTCTGGTGATGATGAATCAGACTGTCTGGTGGTGATGAATCAGACTGGTGAGTTGATGATGAATCAGACTGCCTGGTGGTGAGGAATCAGACTGTCTGGTGGTGATGAATCAGACTGGTGAGGTGATGATGAATCAGACTGCCTGGTGGTGATGAATCAGACTGTCTGGTGATGATGAATCAGACTGTCTGGTGGTGATGAATCAGACTGGTGAGGTGGTGATGAATCAGACTGCCTGGTGGTGATGAATCAGACTGTCTGGTGATGATGAATCAGACTGTCTGGTGATGATGAATCAGACTGTCTGGAGATGATGAATCAGACTGTCTGGTGATGATGAATCAGACTGTCTGGTGATGATGAATCAGACTGTCTGGTGATGATGAATCAGACTGTCTGGTGTTTGATGAATCAGACTGTCTGGTGAGGTGATGAATCAGACTGTCTGGTGAGGTGATGAATCAGACTGGTGAGGTGATGATGAATCAGACTGGTGAGGTGGTGATGAATCAGACTGGTGAGGAGGTGATGAATCAGACTGTCTGGTGATGATGAATCAGACTGTCTGGTGAGGTGTTGAATCAGACTGGCTGGTGAGGTGATGAATCAGACTGTCTGTAGGTTATGAATCAGACTGTCTGGTGGTGATGAATCAGACTGGTGATGATGAATCAGACTGGTGAGGTGATGAATCAGACTGTCTGGTGAGGTGATGATGAATCAGACTGTCTGGTGAGGTGATGATGAATCAGACTGTCTGGTGGTGATGAATCAGACTGTCTGGTGATGATGAATCAGACTGTCTGGTGATGATGAATCAGACTGTCTGGTGATGATGAATCAGACTGTCTGGTGATGATGAATCAGACTGTCTGGTGGTGATGAATCCGACTGTCTGGTGATGATGAATCAGACTGTCTGGTGGTGATGAATCAGACTGTCTGGTGATGATGATTCAGACTGTCTGGTGATGATGAATCAGACTGGTGAGGTGATGAATCAGACTGTCTGGTGAGGTGATGATGAATCAGACTGTCTGGTGAGGTGATGATGAATCAGACTGTCTGGTGGTGATGAATCAGACTGTCTGGTGATGATGAATCAGACTGTCTGGTGATGATGAATCAGACTGTCTGGTGATGATGAATCAGACTGTCTGGTGATGATGAATCAGACTGTCTGGTGGTGATGAATCCGACTGTCTGGTGATGATGAATCAGACTGTCTGGTGGTGATGAATCCGACTGTCTGGTGATGATGAATCAGACTGTCTGGTGGTGATGAATCAGACTGTCTGGTGGTGATGAATCAGACTGTCTGGAGATGATGAATCAGACTGTCTGGTGATGATGAATCAGACTGTCTGGTGATGATGAATCAGACTGTCTGGAGATGATGAATCAGACTGTCTGGTGATGATGAATCAGACTGTCTGGTGGTGATGAATCAGACTGTCTGGTGGTGATGAATCAGACTGTCTGGAGATGATGAATCAGACTGTCTGGTGATGATGAATCAGACTGTCTGGTGATGATGAATCAGACTGTCTGGTGGTGATGAATCAGACTGTCTGGAGATGATGAATCAGACTGTCTGGTGATGATGAATCAGACTGTCTGGTGGTGATGAATCAGACTGTCTGGTGAGGTGATGAATCAGACTGGTGAGGTGATGATGAATCAGACTGGTGAGGTGGTGATGAATCAGACTGGTGAGGAGGTGATGAATCAGACTGTCTGGTGATGATGAATCAGACTGTCTGGTGGTGATGAATCAGACTGTCTGGTGGTGATGAATCAGACTGGTGAGGTGATGATGAATCAAACTGGTGAGGTGATGATGAATCAGACTGTCTGGTGAGGTGATGAATCAGACTGTCTGGTGAGGTGATGAATCAGACTGTCTGTAGGTTATGAATCAGACTGTCTGGTGGTGATGAATCAGACTGGTGATGATGAATCAGACTGGTGAGGTGATGAATCAGACTGTCTGGTGAGGTGATGATGAATCAGACTGTCTGATGGTGATGAATCAGACTGTCTGGTGATGATGAATCAGACTGTCTGGTGAGGTGATGATGAATCAGACTGTCTGGTGGTGATGAATCAGACTGTCTGGTGATGATGAATCAGACTGTCTGGTGATGATGAATCAGACTGTCTGGTGATGATGAATCAGACTGTCTGGTGGTGATGAATCCGACTGTCTGGTGATGATGAATCAGACTGTCTGGTGGTGATGAATCAGACTGTCTGGTGATGATGAATCAGACTGTCTGGTGATGATGAATCAGACTGTCTGGTGGTGATGAATCAGACTGTCTGGAGATGATGAATCAGACTGTCTGGAGATGATGAATCAGACTGTCTGGTGATGATGAATCAGACTGTCTGGTGGTGATGAATCAGACTGGTGAGTTGATGATGAATCAGACTGCCTGGTGGTGAGGAATCAGACTGTCTGGTGGTGATGAATCAGACTGGTGAGGTGATGATGAATCAGACTGCCTGGTGGTGATCAATCAGACTGTCTGGTGATGATGAATCAGACTGTCTGGTGGTGATGAATCAGACTGGTGAGGTGGTGATGAATCAGACTGCCTGGTGGTGATGAATCAGACTGTCTGGTGATGATGAATCAGACTGTCTGGTGATGATGAATCAGACTGTCTGGAGATGATGAATCAGACTGTCTGGTGATGATGAATCAGACTGTCTGGTGATGATGAATCAGACTGTCTGGTGATGATGAATCAGACTGTCTGGTGTTTGATGAATCAGACTGTCTGGTGGTGATGAATCAGACTGTCTGGTGAGGTGATGAATCAGACTGGTGAGGTGATGATGAATCAGACTGGTGAGGTGGTGATGAATCAGACTGGTGAGGAGGTGATGAATCAGACTGTCTGGTGATGATGAATCAGACTGTCTGGTGAGGTGTTGAATCAGACTGTCTGGTGAGGTGATGAATCAGACTGTCTGTAGGTTATGAATCAGACTGTCTGGTGGTGATGAATCAGACTGGTGATGATGAATCAGACTGGTGAGGTGATGAATCAGACTGTCTGGTGAGGTGATGATGAATCAGACTGTCTGGTGATGATGAATCAGACTGTCTGGTGATGATGAATCAGACTGTCTGGTGGTGATGAATCCGACTGTCTGGTGATGATGAATCAGACTGTCTGGTGGTGATGAATCAGACTGTCTGGTGGTGATGAATCAGACTGTCTGGAGATGATGAATCAGACTGTCTGGTGATGATGAATCAGACTGTCTGGTGATGATGAATCAGACTGTCTGGAGATGATGAATCAGACTGTCTGGTGGTGATGAATCAGACTGTCTGGTGGTGATGAATCAGACTGTCTGGAGATGATGAATCAGACTGTCTGGTGATGATGAATCAGACTGTCTGGTGATGATGAATCAGACTGTCTGGTGGTGATGAATCAGACTTTCTGGAGATGATGAATCAGACTGTCTGGTGATGATGAATCAGACTGTCTGGTGGTGATGAATCAGACTGTCTGGTGAGGTGATGAATCAGACTGGTGAGGTGATGATGAATCAGACTGGTGAGGTGGTGATGAATCAGACTGGTGAGGAGGTGATGAATCAGACTGTCTGGTGATGATGAATCAGACTGTCTGGTGGTGATGAATCAGACTGTCTGGTGGTGATGAATCAGACTGGTGAGGTGATGATGAATCAAACTGGTGAGGTGATGATGAATCAGACTGTCTGGTGAGGTGATGAATCAGACTGTCTGGTGAGGTGATGAATCAGACTGTCTGTAGGTTATGAATCAGACTGTCTGGTGGTGATGAATCAGACTGGTGATGATGAATCAGACTGGTGAGGTGATGAATCAGACTGTCTGGTGAGGTGATGATGAATCAGACTGTCTGATGGTGATGAATCAGACTGTCTGGTGATGATGAATCAGACTGTCTGGTGAGGTGATGATGAATCAGACTGTCTGGTGGTGATGAATCAGACTGTCTGGTGATGATGAATCAGACTGTCTGGTGATGATGAATCAGACTGTCTGGTGATAATGAATCAGACTGTCTGGTGGTGATGAAACCGACTGTCTGGTGATGATGAATCAGACTGTCTGGTGGTGATGAATCAGACTGTCTGGTGATGATGAATCAGACTGTCTGGTGATGATGAATCAGACTGTCTGGTGGTGATGAATCAGACTGTCTGGAGATGATGAATCAGACTGTCTGGAGATGATGAATCAGACTGTCTGGTGATGATGAATCAGACTGTCTGGTGGTGATGAATCAGACTGGTGAGTTGATGATGAATCAGACTGCCTGGTGGTGAGGAATCAGACTGTCTGGTGGTGATGAATCAGACTGGTGAGGTGATGATGAATCAGACTGCCTGGTGGTGATGAATCAGACTGTCTGGTGATGATGAATCAGACTGTCTGGTGGTGATGAATCAGACTGGTGAGGTGGTGATGAATCAGACTGCCTGGTGGTGATGAATCAGACTGTCTGGTGATGATGAATCAGACTGTCTGGTGATGATGAATCAGACTGTCTGGAGATGATGAATCAGACTGTCTGGTGATGATGAATCAGACTGTCTGGTGATGATGAATCAGACTGTCTGGTGATGATGAATCAGACTGTCTGGTGTTTGATGAATCAGACTGTCTGGTGGTGATGAATCAGACTGTCTGGTGAGGTGATGAATCAGACTGGTGAGGTGATGATGAATCAGACTGGTGAGGTGGTGATGAATCAGACTGGTGAGGAGGTGATGAATCAGACTGTCTGGTGATGATGAATCAGACTGTCTGGTGAGGTGTTGAATCAGACTGGCTGGTGAGGTGATGAATCAGACTGTCTGTAGGTTATGAATCAGACTGTCTGGTGGTGATGAATCAGACTGGTGATGATGAATCAGACTGGTGAGGTGATGAATCAGACTGTCTGGTGAGGTGATGATGAATCAGACTGTCTGGTGAGGTGATGATGAATCAGACTGTCTGGTGGTGATGAATCAGACTGTCTGGTGATGATGAATCAGACTGTCTGGTGATGATGAATCAGACTGTCTGGTGATGATGAATCAGACTGTCTGGTGATGATGAATCAGACTGTCTGGTGGTGATGAATCCGACTGTCTGGTGATGATGAATCAGACTGTCTGGTGGTGATGAATCAGACTGTCTGGTGATGATGATTCAGACTGTCTGGTGATGATGAATCAGACTGGTGAGGTGATGAATCAGACTGTCTGGTGAGGTGATGATGAATCAGACTGTCTGGTGAGGTGATGATGAATCAGACTGTCTGGTGGTGATGAATCAGACTGTCTGGTGATGATGAATCAGACTGTCTGGTGATGATGAATCAGACTGTCTGGTGATGATGAATCAGACTGTCTGGTGATGATGAATCAGACTGTCTGGTGGTGATGAATCCGACTGTCTGGTGATGATGAATCAGACTGTCTGGTGGTGATGAATCCGACTGTCTGGTGATGATGAATCAGACTGTCTGGTGGTGATGAATCAGACTGTCTGGTGGTGATGAATCAGACTGTCTGGAGATGATGAATCAGACTGTCTGGTGATGATGAATCAGACTGTCTGGTGATGATGAATCAGACTGTCTGGAGATGATGAATCAGACTGTCTGGTGATGATGAATCAGACTGTCTGGTGGTGATGAATCAGACTGTCTGGTGGTGATGAATCAGACTGTCTGGAGATGATGAATCAGACTGTCTGGTGATGATGAATCAGACTGTCTGGTGATGATGAATCAGACTGTCTGGTGGTGATGAATCAGACTGTCTGGAGATGATGAATCAGACTGTCTGGTGATGATGAATCAGACTGTCTGGTGGTGATGAATCAGACTGTCTGGTGAGGTGATGAATCAGACTGGTGAGGTGATGATGAATCAGACTGGTGAGGTGGTGATGAATCAGACTGGTGAGGAGGTGATGAATCAGACTGTCTGGTGATGATGAATCAGACTGTCTGGTGGTGATGAATCAGACTGTCTGGTGGTGATGAATCAGACTGGTGAGGTGATGATGAATCAAACTGGTGAGGTGATGATGAATCAGACTGTCTGGTGAGGTGATGAATCAGACTGTCTGGTGAGGTGATGAATCAGACTGTCTGTAGGTTATGAATCAGACTGTCTGGTGGTGATGAATCAGACTGGTGATGATGAATCAGACTGGTGAGGTGATGAATCAGACTGTCTGGTGAGGTGATGATGAATCAGACTGTCTGATGGTGATGAATCAGACTGTCTGGTGATGATGAATCAGACTGTCTGGTGAGGTGATGATGAATCAGACTGTCTGGTGGTGATGAATCAGACTGTCTGGTGATGATGAATCAGACTGTCTGGTGATGATGAATCAGACTGTCTGGTGATGATGAATCAGACTGTCTGGTGGTGATGAATCCGACTGTCTGGTGATGATGAATCAGACTGTCTGGTGGTGATGAATCAGACTGTCTGGTGATGATGAATCAGACTGTCTGGTGATGATGAATCAGACTGTCTGGTGGTGATGAATCAGACTGTCTGGAGATGATGAATCAGACTGTCTGGAGATGATGAATCAGACTGTCTGGTGATGATGAATCAGACTGTCTGGTGGTGATGAATCAGACTGGTGAGTTGATGATGAATCAGACTGCCTGGTGGTGAGGAATCAGACTGTCTGGTGGTGATGAATCAGACTGGTGAGGTGATGATGAATCAGACTGCCTGGTGGTGATCAATCAGACTGTCTGGTGATGATGAATCAGACTGTCTGGTGGTGATGAATCAGACTGGTGAGGTGGTGATGAATCAGACTGCCTGGTGGTGATGAATCAGACTGTCTGGTGATGATGAATCAGACTGTCTGGTGATGATGAATCAGACTGTCTGGAGATGATGAATCAGACTGTCTGGTGATGATGAATCAGACTGTCTGGTGATGATGAATCAGACTGTCTGGTGATGATGAATCAGACTGTCTGGTGTTTGATGAATCAGACTGTCTGGTGGTGATGAATCAGACTGTCTGGTGAGGTGATGAATCAGACTGGTGAGGTGATGATGAATCAGACTGGTGAGGTGGTGATGAATCAGACTGGTGAGGAGGTGATGAATCAGACTGTCTGGTGATGATGAATCAGACTGTCTGGTGAGGTGTTGAATCAGACTGTCTGGTGAGGTGATGAATCAGACTGTCTGTAGGTTATGAATCAGACTGTCTGGTGGTGATGAATCAGACTGGTGATGATGAATCAGACTGGTGAGGTGATGAATCAGACTGTCTGGTGAGGTGATGATGAATCAGACTGTCTGGTGAGGTGATGATGAATCAGACTGTCTGGTGGTGATGAATCAGACTGTCTGGTGAGGTGATGATGAATCAGACTGTCTGGTGGTGATGAATCAGACTGTCTGGTGATGATGAATCAGACTGTCTGGTGATGATGAATCAGACTGTCTTGTGATGATGAATCAGACTGTCTGGTGATGATGAATCAGACTGTCTGGTGGTGATGAATCCGACTGTCTGGTGATGATGAATCAGACTGTCTGGTGGTGATGAATCAGACTGTCTGGTGATGATGATTCAGACTGTCTGGTGATGATGAATCAGATTGTCTGGTGGTGATGAATCAGACTGTCTGGAGATGATGAATCAGACTGTCTGGTGATGATGAATCCGACTGTCTGGTGGTGATGAATCAGACTGTCTGGAGATGATGAATCAGACTGTCTGGTGATGATGAATCAGACTGTCTGGTGATGATGAATCAGACTGTCTGGTGATGATGAATCAGACTGTCTGGTGATGATGAATCAGACTGTCTGGTGGTGATGAATCAGACTGTCTGGTGAGGTGATGAATCAGACTGGTGAGGTGATGATGAATCAGACTGGTGAGGTGGTGATGAATCAGACTGGTGAGGAGGTGATGAATCAGACTGTCTGGTGATGATGAATCAGACTGTCTGGTGGTGATGAATCCGACTGTCTGGTGATGATGAATCAGACTGTCTGGTGGTGATGAATCAAACTGTCTGGTGATGATGAATCAGACTGGTGAGGTGGTGATGAATCAGACTGTCTGGTGGTGATGAATCAGACTGGTGAGGTGATGATGAATCAGACTGGTGAGGTGGTGATGAATCAGACTGTCTGGTGGTGATGAATCAGACTGGTGAGGTGATGAATCAGACTGGTGGGGTGATGAATCAGACTGTCTGGTGGTGATGAATCAGACTGTCTGGTGGTGATGACTCAGACTGTCTGGTGGTGATGAATCAGACTGTCTGGTGATGATGAATCTGACTGTCTGGTGGTGATGAATCAGACTGTCTGGTGGTGATGAATCAGACTGTCTGGTGATGATGAATCAGACTGTTGAGGTGATGATGAATCAGACTGTCTGGTGGTGATGAATCAGACTGTCTGGTGATGATGAATCAGACTGTCTGGTGGTGATGAATCAGACTGTCTGGTGATGATGAATCAGACTGTCTGGTGGTGATGAATCAGACTGTCTGGTGATGATGAATCAGACTGGTGAGGTGATAATGATTCAGACTGTCTGGTGGTGATGAATCAGACTGTCTGAAGATGATGAATCAGACTGTCTGGTGATGATGAATCAGACTGTCTGGTGATGATGAATCAGACTGTCTGGTGATGATGAATCAGACTGTCTGGTGATGATGAATCAGACTGTCTGGTGGTGATGAATCAGACTGTCTGGTGAGGTGATGAATCAGACTGGTGAGGTGATGATGAATCAGACTGGTGAGGTGGTGATGAATCAGACTGGTGAGGAGGTGATGAATCAGACTGTCTGGTGCTGATGAATCAGACTGTCTGGTGGTGATGAATCAGACTGTCTGGTGATGATGAATCAGACTGTCTGGTGGTGATGAATCAGACTGGTGAGGTGATGGTGAATCAGACTGGTGAGGTGATGATGAATCAGACTGTCTGGTGGTGATGAATCAAACTGTCTGGTGATGATGAATCAGACTTGTGAGGTGGTGATGAATCAGACTGTCTGGTGGTGATGAATCAGACTGGTGAGGTGATGATGAATCAGACTGGTGAGGTGGTGATGAATCAGACTGTCTGGTGGTGATGAATCAGACTGGTGAGGTGATGAATCAGACTGGTGGGGTGATGAATCAGACTGTCTGGTGGTGATAAATCAGACTGTCTGGTGGTGATGACTCAGACTGTCTGGTGGTGATGAATCAGACTGTCTGGTGATGATGAATCTGACTGTCTGGTGATGATGAATCAGACTGTCTGGTGGTGATGAATCAGACTGTCTGGTGATGATGAATCAGACTGTTGAGGTGATGATGAATCAGACTGTCTGGTGGTGATGAATCAGACTGTCTGGTGATGATGAATCAGACTGTCTGGTGGTGATGAATCAGACTGTCTGGTGATGATGAATCAGACTGTCTGGTGGTGATGAATCAGACTGTCTGGTGATGATGAATCAGACTGGTGAGGTGATAATGATTCAGACTGTCTGGTGGTGATGAATCAGACAGTCTGGTGGTGATGAATCAGACTGGTGAGGTGGTGATGAATCAGACTGGTGAGGTGGTGATGAATCAGACTGGTGAGGAGGTGATGAATCAGACTGTCTGGTGGTGATGAATCAGACTGTCTGGTGGTGATGAAGCAGACTGTCTGGTGGTGATGAATCAGACTGTTTGGTGAGGTGATGAATCAGACTGGTGAGGTGATGATGAATCAGACTGGTGAGGTGGTGATGAATCAGACTGGTGAGGAGGTGATGAATCAGACTGTCTGGTGGTGATGAATCAGACTGTCTGGTGATGATGAATCAGACTGTCTGGTGGTGATGAATCAGACTGGTGAGGTGATGATGAATCAGACTGGTGAGGTGATGATGAATCAGACTGTCTGGTGGTGATGAATCAGACTGTCTGGTGATGATGAATCAGACTGTCTGGTGGTGATGAATCAGACTGTCTGGTGATGATGAATCAGACTGTCTGGTGGTGATGAATCAGACTGTCTGGTGATGATGAATCAGACTGGTGAGGTGATAATGATTCAGACTGTCTGGTGGTGATGAATCAGACTGTCTGGTGGTGATGAATCAGACTGGTGAGGTGGTGATGAATCAGACTGGTGAGGTGGTGATGAATCAGACTGGTGAGGAGGTGATGAATCAGACTGTCTGGTGGTGATGAATCAGACTGTCTGGTGGTGAGGAATCAGACTGTCTGGTGGTGATGAATCAGACTGGTGAGGTGATGATGAATCAGACTGCCTGGTGGTGATCAATCAGACTGTCTGGTGATGATGAATCAGACTGTCTGGTGGTGATGAATCAGACTGGTGAGGTGGTGATGAATCAGACTGCCTGGTGGTGATGAATCAGACTGTCTGGTGATGATGAATCAGACTGTCTGGTGATGATGAATCAGACTGTCTGGAGATGATGAATCAGACTGTCTGGTGATGATGAATCAGACTGTCTGGTGATGATGAATCAGACTGTCTGGTGATGATGAATCAGACTGTCTGGTGTTTGATGAATCAGACTGTCTGGTGGTGATGAATCAGACTGTCTGGTGAGGTGATGAATCAGACTGGTGAGGTGATGATGAATCAGACTGGTGAGGTGGTGATGAATCAGACTGGTGAGGAGGTGATGAATCAGACTGTCTGGTGATGATGAATCAGACTGTCTGGTGAGGTGTTGAATCAGACTGTCTGGTGAGGTGATGAATCAGACTGTCTGTAGGTTATGAATCAGACTGTCTGGTGGTGATGAATCAGACTGGTGATGATGAATCAGACTGGTGAGGTGATGAATCAGACTGTCTGGTGAGGTGATGATGAATCAGACTGTCTGGTGAGGTGATGATGAATCAGACTGTCTGGTGGTGATGAATCAGACTGTCTGGTGAGGTGATGATGAATCAGACTGTCTGGTGGTGATGAATCAGACTGTCTGGTGATGATGAATCAGACTGTCTGGTGATGATGAATCAGACTGTCTTGTGATGATGAATCAGACTGTCTGGTGATGATGAATCAGACTGTCTGGTGGTGATGAATCCGACTGTCTGGTGATGATGAATCAGACTGTCTGGTGGTGATGAATCAGACTGTCTGGTGATGATGATTCAGACTGTCTGGTGATGATGAATCAGATTGTCTGGTGGTGATGAATCAGACTGTCTGGAGATGATGAATCAGACTGTCTGGTGATGATGAATCCGACTGTCTGGTGGTGATGAATCAGACTGTCTGGAGATGATGAATCAGACTGTCTGGTGATGATGAATCAGACTGTCTGGTGATGATGAATCAGACTGTCTGGTGATGATGAATCAGACTGTCTGGTGATGATGAATCAGACTGTCTGGTGGTGATGAATCAGACTGTCTGGTGAGGTGATGAATCAGACTGGTGAGGTGATGATGAATCAGACTGGTGAGGTGGTGATGAATCAGACTGGTGAGGAGGTGATGAATCAGACTGTCTGGTGCTGATGAATCAGACTCTCTGGTGGTGATGAATCAGACTGTCTGGTGATGATGAATCAGACTGTCTGGTGGTGATGAATCAGACTGGTGAGGTGATGATGAATCAGACTGGTGAGGTGATGATGAATCAGACTGTCTGGTGGTGATGAATCAAACTGTCTGGTGATGATGAATCAGACTGGTGAGGTGGTGATGAATCAGACTGTCTGGTGGTGATGAATCAGACTGGTGAGGTGATGATGAATCAGACTGGTGAGGTGGTGATGAATCAGACTGTCTGGTGGTGATGAATCAGACTGGTGAGGTGATGAATCAGACTGGTGGGGTGATGAATCAGACTGTCTGGTGGTGATGAATCAGACTGTCTGGTGGTGATGACTCAGACTGTCTGGTGGTGATGACTCAGACTGTCTGGTGATGATGAATCTGACTGTCTGGTGGTGATGAATCAGACTGTCTGGTGGTGATGAATCAGACTGTCTGGTGATGATGAATCAGACTGTTGAGGTGATGATGAATCAGA
The DNA here is from genome assembly GCF_029448725.1 of Salvelinus fontinalis. Classification (NCBI taxonomy): domain Eukaryota; kingdom Metazoa; phylum Chordata; class Actinopteri; order Salmoniformes; family Salmonidae; genus Salvelinus; species Salvelinus fontinalis. The sequence goes on from NC_074705.1 coordinate 1,614,252, forward strand.
CTGTCTGGTGGTGATGAATCAGACTGTCTGGTGATGATGAATCAGACTGTCTGGTGGTGATGAATCAGACTGTCTGGTGATGATGAATCAGACTGTCTGGTGGTGATGAATCAGACTGTCTGGTGATGATGAATCAGACTGGTGAGGTGATAATGATTCAGACTGTCTGGTGGTGATGAATCAGACTGTCTGAAGATGATGAATCAGACTGTCTGGTGATGATGAATCAGACTGTCTGGTGATGATGAATCAGACTGTCTGGTGATGATGAATCAGACTGTCTGGTGATGATGAATCAGACTGTCTGGTGGTGATGAATCAGACTGTCTGGTGAGGTGATGAATCAGACTGGTGAGGTGATGATGAATCAGACTGGTGAGGTGGTGATGAATCAGACTGGTGAGGAGGTGATGAATCAGACTGTCTGGTGCTGATGAATCAGACTGTCTGGTGGTGATGAATCAGACTGTCTGGTGATGATGAATCAGACTGTCTGGTGGTGATGAATCAGACTGGTGAGGTGATGGTGAATCAGACTGGTGAGGTGATGATGAATCAGACTGTCTGGTGGTGATGAATCAAACTGTCTGGTGATGATGAATCAGACTGGTGAGGTGGTGATGAATCAGACTGTCTGGTGGTGATGAATCAGACTGGTGAGGTGATGATGAATCAGACTGGTGAGGTGGTGATGAATCAGACTGTCTGGTGGTGATGAATCAGACTGGTGAGGTGATGAATCAGACTGGTGGGGTGATGAATCAGACTGTCTGGTGGTGATAAATCAGACTGTCTGGTGGTGATGACTCAGACTGTCTGGTGGTGATGAATCAGACTGTCTGGTGATGATGAATCTGACTGTCTGGTGGTGATGAATCAGACTGTCTGGTGGTGATGAATCAGACTGTCTGGTGATGATGAATCAGACTGTTGAGGTGATGATGAATCAGACTGTCTGGTGGTGATGAATCAGACTGTCTGGTGATGATGAATCAGACTGTCTGGTGGTGATGAATCAGACTGTCTGGTGATGATGAATCAGACTGTCTGGTGGTGATGAATCAGACTGTCTGGTGATGATGAATCAGACTGGTGAGGTGATAATGATTCAGACTGTCTGGTGGTGATGAATCAGACAGTCTGGTGGTGATGAATCAGACTGGTGAGGTGGTGATGAATCAGACTGGTGAGGTGGTGATGAATCAGACTGGTGAGGAGGTGATGAATCAGACTGTCTGGTGGTGATGAATCAGACTGTCTGGTGGTGATGAAGCAGACTGTCTGGTGGTGATGAATCAGACTGTTTGGTGAGGTGATGAATCAGACTGGTGAGGTGATGATGAATCAGACTGGTGAGGTGGTGATGAATCAGACTGGTGAGGAGGTGATGAATCAGACTGTCTGGTGGTGATGAATCAGACTGTCTGGTGATGATGAATCAGACTGTCTGGTGGTGATGAATCAGACTGGTGAGGTGATGATGAATCAGACTGGTGAGGTGATGATGAATCAGACTGTCTGGTGGTGATGAATCAGACTGTCTGGTGATGATGAATCAGACTGTCTGGTGGTGATGAATCAGACTGTCTGGTGATGATGAATCAGACTGTCTGGTGGTGATGAATCAGACTGTCTGGTGATGATGAATCAGACTGGTGAGGTGATAATGATTCAGACTGTCTGGTGGTGATGAATCAGACTGTCTGGTGGTGATGAATCAGACTGGTGAGGTGGTGATGAATCAGACTGGTGAGGTGGTGATGAATCAGACTGGTGAGGAGGTGATGAATCAGACTGTCTGGTGGTGATGAATCAGACTGTCTGGTGGTGATGAATCAGACTGTCTGGTGGTGATGAATCAGACTGTTTGGTGAGGTGATGAATCAGACTGGTGAGGTGATGATGAATCAGACTGGTGAGGTGGTGATGAATCAGACTGGTGAGGAGGTGATGAATCAGACTGTCTGGTGGTGATGAATCAGACTGTCTGGTGATGATGAATCAGACTGTCTGGTGGTGATGAATCAGACTGGTGAGGTGATGATGAATCAGACTGGTGAGGTGATGATGAATCAGACTGTCTGGTGGTGATGAATCAGACTGTCTGGTGATGATGAATCAGACTGTCTGGTGGTGATGAATCAGACTGTCTGGTGGTGATGAATCAGACTGTCTGGTGATGATGAATCACTCTGTCTGGTGGTGATGAATCAGACTGTCTGGTGGTGATGAATCAGACTGTCTGGTGATGATGAATCACTCTGTCTGGTGGTGATGAATCAGACTGTCTGGTGGTGATGAATCAGACTGTCTGGTGGTGATGAATCAGACTGTCTGGTGGTGATGAATCAGACTGGTGAGCTGGTGATGAATCAGACTGGTGAGGTGATGATGAATCAGACTGGTGAGGTGATGATGAATCAGACTGTCTGGTGGTGATGAATCAGACTGTCTGGTGATGATGAATCAGACTGGTGAGGTGATGATGAATCAGACTGTCTGGTGGTGATGAATCAGACTGCCTGGTGATGATGAATCAGACTGTCTGGTGGTGATGAATCAGACTGTCTGGTGGTGATGAATCAGACTGTCTGGTGGTGATGAATCAGACTGTCTGGTGATGATGAATCAGACTGTCTGGTGGTGATGAATCAGACTGTCTGGTGGTGATGAATCAGACTGTCTGGTGGTGATGAATCAGACTGTCTGGTGGTGATGAATCAGACTGTCTGGTGAGGTGATGAATCAGACTGGTGAGGTGATGATGAATCAGACTGGTGAGGTGGTGATGAATCAGACTGGTGAGGAGGTGATGAATCAGACTGTCTGGTGGTGATGAATCAGACTGTCTGGTGGTGATGAATCAGACTGTCTGGTGGTGATGAATCAGACTGGTGAGGTGATGATGAATCAGACTGGTGAGGTGATGATGAATCAGACTGTCTGGTGATGATGAATCAGACTGGTGAGGTGATGATGAATCAGACTGTCTGGTGGTGATGAATCAGACTGTCTGGTGGTGATGAATCAGACTGTCTGGTGGTGATGAATCAGACTGTCTGGTGATGATGAATCACTCTGTCTGGTGGTGATGAATCAGACTGTCTGGTGGTGATGAATCAGACTGTCTGGTGGTGATGAATCAGACTGTCTGGTGATGATGAATCAGACTGGTGAGGTGATGATGAATCAGACTGTCTGGTGGTGATGAATCAGAATGTCTGGTGGTGATGAATCAGACTGGTGAGGTGATGATGAATCAAACTGGTGAGGTGATGATGAATCAGACTGTCTGGTTAGGTGATGAATCAGACTGTCTGGTGAGGTGATGAATCAGACTGTCTGTAGGTTATGAATCAGACTGTCTGGTGGTGATGAATCAGACTGGTGATGATGAATCAGACTGGTGAGGTGATGATGAATCAGACTGGTGAGGTGGTGATGAATCAGACTGGTGAGGTGGTGATGAATCAGACTGGTGAGGTGATGATGAATCAGACTGTCTGGTGGTGATGAATCAGACTGTCTGGTGGTGATGAATCAGACTGGTGAGGTGATGATGAATCAGACTGTCTGGTGGTGATGAATCAGACTGTCTGGTGGTGATGAATCAGACTGTCTGGTGATGATGAATCAGACTGTCTGGTGATGATGAATCAGACTGGTGAGGTGGTGATGAATCAGACTGGTGAGGTGGTGATGAATCAGACTGGTGAGGTGATGATGTATCAGACTGTCTGGTGGTGATGAATCAGACTGTCTGGTGGTGATGAATCAGACTGGTGAGGTGATGATGAATCAGACTGGTGAGGTGATGATGAATCAGACTGTCTGGTGGTGATGAATCAGACTGGTGAGGTGATGATGAATCAGACTGGTGAGGTGATGAATCAGGCTGTCTGGTGATGATGAATCAGACTGGTGAGGTGGTGATGAATCAGACTGTCTGGTGATGATGAATCAGACTGTCTGGTGATGATGAATCAGACTGGTGAGGTGATGATGAATCAGACTGTCTGGTGGTGATGAATCAGACTGTCTGGTGGTGATGAATCAGACTGTCTGGTGGTGATGAATCAGACTGTCTGGTGATGATGAATCAGACTGTCTGGTGGTGATGAATCAGACTGTCTGGTGGTGATGAATCAGACTGTCTGGTGGTGATGAATCTGACTGTCTGGTGGTGATGAATCAGACTGGTGAGGTGGTGATGAATCAGACTGGTGAGGTGATGATCAATCAGACTGGTGAGGTGATGATGAATCAGACTGTCTGGTGGTGATGAATCAGACTGTCTGGTGGTGATGAATCAGACTGTCTGGTGGTGATGAATCAGACTGTCTGTTGATGATGAATCAGATTGTCTGTTGGTGATGAATCCGACTGTCTGGTGGTGATGAATCAGACTGTCTGGTGATGATGAATCAGACTGTCTGGTGGTGATGAATCAGACTGTCTGGTGATGATGAATCAGACTGTCTGGTGGTGATGAATCAGACTGTCTGGTGAGGTGATGAATCAGACTGGTGAGGTGATGATGAATCAGACTGGTGAGGTGGTGATGAATCAGACTGGTGAGGAGGTGATGAATCAGACTGTCTGGTGGTGATGAATCAGACTGTCTGGTGGTGATGAATCAGACTGTCTGGTGGTGATGAATCAGACTGGTGAGGTGATGATGAATCAGACTGGTGAGGTGATGATGAATCAGACTGTCTGGTGATGATGAATCAGACTGGTGAGGTGATGATGAATCAGACTGTCTGGTGGTGATGAATCAGACTGTCTGGTGGTGATGAATCAGACTGTCTGGTGGTGATGAATCAGACTGTCTGGTGATGATGAATCACTCTGTCTGGTGGTGATGAATCAGACTGTCTGGTGGTGATGAATCAGACTGTCTGGTGGAGATGAATCAGACTGTCTGGTGGTGATGAATCAGACTGGTGAGGTGGTGATGAATCATACTGGTGAGGTGATGATGAATCAGACTGGTGAGGTGATGATGAATCAAACTGTCTGGTGGTGATGAATCAGACTGTCTGGTGATGATGAATCAGACTGGTGAGGTGATGATGAATCAGACTGTCTGGTGGTGATGAATCAGACTGTCTGGTGGTGATGAATCAGACTGTCTGGTGGTGATGAATCAGACTGTCTGGTGATGATGAATCAGACTGTCTGGTGGTGATGAATCAGACTGTCTGGTGGTGATGAATCAGACTGTCTGGTGGTGATGAATCTGACTGTCTGGTGGTGATGAATCAGACTGGTGAGGTGGTGATGAATCAGACTGGTGAGGTGATGATCAATCAGACTGGTGAGGTGATGATGAATCAGACTGTCTGGTGGTGATGAATCAGACTGTCTGGTGGTGATGAATCAGACTGTCTGGTGGTGATGAATCAGACTGTCTGTTGATGATGAATCAGATTGTCTGTTGGTGATGAATCCGACTGTCTGGTGGTGATGAATCAGACTGTCTGGTGATGATGAATCAGACTGTCTGGTGGTGATGAATCAGACTGTCTGGTGATGATGAATCAGACTGTCTGGTGGTGATGAATCAGACTGTCTGGTGAGGTGATGAATCAGACTGGTGAGGTGATGATGAATCAGACTGGTGAGGTGGTGATGAATCAGACTGGTGAGGAGGTGATGAATCAGACTGTCTGGTGGTGATGAATCAGACTGTCTGGTGGTGATGAATCAGACTGTCTGGTGGTGATGAATCAGACTGGTGAGGTGATGATGAATCAGACTGGTGAGGTGATGATGAATCAGACTGTCTGGTGATGATGAATCAGACTGGTGAGGTGATGATGAATCAGACTGTCTGGTGGTGATGAATCAGACTGTCTGGTGGTGATGAATCAGACTGTCTGGTGGTGATGAATCAGACTGTCTGGTGATGATGAATCACTCTGTCTGGTGGTGATGAATCAGACTGTCTGGTGGTGATGAATCAGACTGTCTGGTGGAGATGAATCAGACTGTCTGGTGGTGATGAATCAGACTGGTGAGGTGGTGATGAATCATACTGGTGAGGTGATGATGAATCAGACTGGTGAGGTGATGATGAATCAAACTGTCTGGTGGTGATGAATCAGACTGTCTGGTGATGATGAATCAGACTGGTGAGGTGATGATGAATCAGACTGTCTGGTGGTGATGAATCAGACTGTCTGGTGGTGATGAATCAGACTGGTGAGGTGATGATGAATCAAACTGGTGAGGTGATGATGAATCAGACTGTCTGGTTAGGTGATGAATCAGACTGTCTGGTGAGGTGATGAATCAGACTGTCTGTAGGTTATGAATCAGACTGTCTGGTGGTGATGAATCAGACTGGTGATGATGAATCAGACTGGTGAGGTGATGATGAATCAGACTGGTGAGGTGGTGATGAATCAGACTTGTGAGGTGGTGATGAATCAGACTGGTGAGGTGATGATGAATCAGACTGTCTGGTGGTGATGAATCAGACTGTCTGGTGGTGATGAATCAGACTGGTGAGGTGATGATGAATCAGACTGTCTGGTGGTGATGAATCAGACTGTCTGGTGATGATGAATCAGACTGTCTGGTGATGATGCATCAGACTGGTGAGGTGGTGATGAATCAGACTGGTGAGGTGGTGATGAATCAGACTGGTGAGGTGATGATGTATCAGACTGTCTGGTGGTGATGAATCAGACTGTCTGGTGGTGATGAATCAGACTGGTGAGGTGATGATGAATCAGACTGGTGAGGTGATGATGAATCAGACTGTCTGGTGGTGATGAATCAGACTGGTGAGGTGATGATGAATCAGACTGGTGAGGTGATGAATCAGGCTGTCTGGTGATGATGAATCAGACTGGTGAGGTGGTGATGAATCAGACTGTCTGGTGATGATGAATCAGACTGTCTGGTGATGATGAATCAGACTGGTGAGGTGATGATGAATCAGACTGGTGAGGTGATGATGAATCAGACTGTCTGGTGGTGATGAATCAGACTGTCTGGTGGTGATGAATCAGACTGTCTGGTGGTGATGAATCAGACTGTCTGGTGATGATGAATCAGACTGTCTGGTGGTGATGAATCAGACTGTCTGGTGGTGATGAATCAGACTGTCTGGTGGTGATGAATCTGACTGTCTGGTGGTGATGAATCAGACTGGTGAGGTGGTGATGAATCAGACTGGTGAGGTGATGATCAATCAGACTGGTGAGGTGATGATGAATCAGACTGTCTGGTGGTGATGAATCAGACTGTCTGGTGGTGATGAATCAGACTGTCTGGTGGTGATGAATCAGACTGTCTGGTGATGATGAATCAGATTGTCTGTTGGTGATGAATCCGACTGTCTGGTGGTGATGAATCAGACTGTCTGGTGGTGATGAATCAGACTGTCTGGTGATGATGAATCAGACTGGTGAGGTGATGATGAATCAGACTGGTGAGGTGGTGATGAATCAGACTGGTGAGGTGATGATGAATCAGACTTGTGAGGTGATGATGAATCAGACTGTCTGATGGTGAGTAATCAGACTGTCTGGTGATGATGAATCAGACTGGTGAGGTGATGATGAATCAGACTGTCTGGTGGTGATGAATCAGACTGTCTGGTGGTGATGAATTAGACTGTCTGGTGGTGATGAATCAGACTGGTGAGGTGATGATGAATCAGACTGTCTGGTGATGATGAATCAGACTGTCTGGTGATGATGAATCAGACTGGTGAGGTAATGAATCAGACTGTCTGGTGATGATGAATCAGACTGTCTGGTGGTGATGAATCAGACTGGTGAGGTGATGAATCAGACTGTCTGGTGATGATGAATCAGACTGTCTGGTGAGGTGATGAATCAGACTGTCTGGTGGTGATGAATCAGACTGTCTGGTGGTGATGAATCAGACTGTCTGGTGGTGATGAATCAGACTGGTGAGGTGATGATGAATCAGACTGTCTGGTGGTGATGAATCAGACTGGTGAGGTGATGAATCAGACTGTCTGGTGATGATGAATCAGACTGTCTGCTGATGATGAATCAGACTAGTGAGGTGATGATGAATCAGACTGTCTGGTGGTGATGAATCAGACTGTCTGGTGGTGATGAATCAGACTGTCTGGTGATGATGAATCAGACTGTCTGGTGATGATGAATCAGACTGTCTGGTGATGATGAATCAGACTGTCTGGTGATGATGAATCAGACTGTCTGGTGATGATGAATCAGACTGGTGAGGTGATGATGAGTCAGACTGTCTGGTGAGGTGATGATGAATCAGACTGGTGAGGTGATGATGAATCAGACTGTCTGGTGATGATGAATCAGACTGGTGAGGTGATGATGAATCAAACTGGTGAGGTGATGATGAATCAAACTGGTGAGGTGATGATGAATCAGACTGGTGAGGTGATGATGAATCAGACTGGTGAGGTGATGATGAATCAAACTGGTGAGGTGATAATGAATCAGACTGTCTGGTGGTGATGAATCAGACTGCCTGGTGGTGATGAATCAGACTGCCTGGTGGTGATGAATCAGACTGTCTGGTGGTGATGAATCAGACTGTCTGGTGATGATGAATCAGACTGTCTGGTGATGATGAATCAGACTGGTGAGGTGGTGATGAATCAGACTGGTGAGGTGATGATGAATCAGACTGGTGAGGTGATGATGTATCAGACTGTCTGGTGATGATGAATCAGACTGGTGAGGTGATGATGAATCAGACTGTCTGGTGATGATGAATCAGACTGGTGAGGTGATGATGAATCAGACTGTCTGGTGGTGATGAATCAGACTGTCTGGTGGTGATGAATCAGACTGTCTGGTGGTGATGAATCAGACTGTCTGGTGATGATGAATCACTCTGTCTGGTGGTGATGAATCAGACTGTCTGGTGGTGATGAATCAGACTGTCTGGTGGTGATGAATCAGACTGTCTGGTGGTGATGAATCAGACTGGTGAGGTGGTGATGAATCATACTGGTGAGGTGATGATGAATCAGACTGGTGAGGTGATGATGAATCAGACTGTCTGGTGGTGATGAATCAGACTGTCTGGTGATGATGAATCAGACTGGTGAGGTGATGATGAATCAGACTGTCTGGTGGTGATGAATCAGACTGCCTGGTGATGATGAATCAGACTGTCTGGTGGTGATGAATCAGACTGTCTGGTGGTGATGAATCAGACTGTCTGGTGGTGATGAATCAGACTGTCTGGTGATGATGAATCAGACTGTCTGGTGGTGATGAATCAGACTGTCTGGTGGTGATGAATCAGACTGTCTGGTGGTGATGAATCAGACTGTCTGGTGGTGATGAATCAGACTGTCTGGTGAGGTGATGAATCAGACTGGTGAGGTGATGATGAATCAGACTGGTGAGGTGGTGATGAATCAGACTGGTGAGGAGGTGATGAATCAGACTGTCTGGTGGTGATGAATAAGACTGTCTGGTGGTGATGAATCAGACTGTCTGGTGGTGATGAATCAGACTGGTGAGGTGATGATGAATCAGACTAGTGAGGTGATGATGAATCAGACTGTCTGGTGATGATGAATCAGACTGGTGAGGTGATGATGAATCAGACTGTCTGGTGGTGATGAATCAGACTGTCTGGTGGTGATGAATCAGACTGTCTGGTGGTGATGAATCAGACTGTCTGGTGATGATGAATCACTCTGTCTGGTGGTGATGAATCAGACTGTCTGGTGGTGATGAATCAGACTGTCTGATGGTGATGAATCAGACTGTCTGGTGGTGATGAATCAGACTGGTGAGGTGGTGATGAATCATACTGGTGAGGTGATGATGAATCAGACTGGTGAGGTGATGATGAATCAAACTGTCTGGTGGTGATGAATCAGACTGTCTGGTAATGATGAATCAGACTGGTGAGGTGATGATGAATCAGACTGTCTGGTGGTGATGAATCAGACTGTCTGGTGGTGATGAATCAGACTGGTGAGGTGATGATGAATCAAACTGGTGAGGTGATGATGAATCAGACTGTCTGGTTAGGTGATGAATCAGACTGTCTGGTGAGGTGATGAATCAGACTGTCTGTAGGTTATGAATCAGACTGTCTGGTGGTGATGAATCAGACTGGTGATGATGAATCAGACTGGTGAGGTGATGATGAATCAGACTGGTGAGGTGGTGATGAATCAGACTGGTGAGGTGGTGATGAATCAGACTGGTGAGGTGATGATGAATCAGACTGTCTGGTGGTGATGAATCAGACTGTCTGGTGGTGATGAATCAGACTGTCTGGTGGTGATGAATCAGACTGGTGAGGTGGTGATGAATCATACTGGTGAGGTGATGATGAATCAGACTGGTGAGGTGATGATGAATCAGACTGTCTGGTGGTGATGAATCAGACTGTCTGGTGATGATGAATCAGACTGGTGAGGTGATGATGAATCAGACTGTCTGGTGGTGATGAATCAGACTGCCTGGTGATGATGAATCAGACTGTCTGGTGGTGATGAATCAGACTGTCTGGTGGTGATGAATCAGACTGTCTGGTGGTGATGAATCAGACTGTCTGGTGATGATGAATCAGACTGTCTGGTGGTGATGAATCAGACTGTCTGGTGGTGATGAATCAGACTGTCTGGTGGTGATGAATCAGACTGTCTGGTGGTGATGAATCAGACTGTCTGGTGAGGTGATGAATCAGACTGGTGAGGTGATGATGAATCAGACTGGTGAGGTGGTGATGAATCAGACTGGTGAGGAGGTGATGAATCAGACTGTCTGGTGGTGATGAATCAGACTGTCTGGTGGTGATGAATCAGACTGTCTGGTGGTGATGAATCAGACTGGTGAGGTGATGATGAATCAGACTAGTGAGGTGATGATGAATCAGACTGTCTGGTGATGATGAATCAGACTGGTGAGGTGATGATGAATCAGACTGTCTGGTGGTGATGAATCAGACTGTCTGGTGGTGATGAATCAGACTGTCTGGTGGTGATGAATCAGACTGTCTGGTGATGATGAATCACTCTGTCTGGTGGTGATGAATCAGACTGTCTGGTGGTGATGAATCAGACTGTCTGATGGTGATGAATCAGACTGTCTGGTGGTGATGAATCAGACTGGTGAGGTGGTGATGAATCATACTGGTGAGGTGATGATGAATCAGACTGGTGAGGTGATGATGAATCAAACTGTCTGGTGGTGATGAATCAGACTGTCTGGTAATGATGAATCAGACTGGTGAGGTGATGATGAATCAGACTGTCTGGTGGTGATGAATCAGACTGTCTGGTGGTGATGAATCAGACTGGTGAGGTGATGATGAATCAAACTGGTGAGGTGATGATGAATCAGACTGTCTGGTTAGGTGATGAATCAGACTGTCTGGTGAGGTGATGAATCAGACTGTCTGTAGGTTATGAATCAGACTGTCTGGTGGTGATGAATCAGACTGGTGATGATGAATCAGACTGGTGAGGTGATGATGAATCAGACTGGTGAGGTGGTGATGAATCAGACTGGTGAGGTGGTGATGAATCAGACTGGTGAGGTGATGATGAATCAGACTGTCTGGTGGTGATGAATCAGACTGTCTGGTGGTGATGAATCAGACTGGTGAGGTGAAGATGAATCAGACTGTCTGGTGGTGATGAATCAGACTGTCTGGTGGTGATGAATCAGACTGTCTGGTGATGATGAATCAGACTGTCTGGTGATGATGAATCAGACTGGTGAGGTGGTGATGAATCAGACTGGTGAGGTGGTGATGAATCAGACTGGTGAGGTGATGATGTATCAGACTGTCTGGTGGTGATGAATCAGATTGTCTGGTGGTGATGAATCAGACTGGTGAGGTGATGATGAATCAGACTGGTGAGGTGATGATGAATAAGACTGTCTGGTGGTGATGAATCAGACTGGTGAGGTGATGATGAATCAGACTGGTGAGGTGATGAATCAGGCTGTCTGGTGATGATGAATCAGACTGGTGAGGTGATGATGAATCAGACTGTCTGGTGGTGATGAATCAGACTGTCTGGTGGTGATGAATCAGACTGTCTGGTAATGATGAATCAGACTGTCTGGTGGTGATGAATCAGACTGTCTGGTGGTGATGAATCAGACTGTCTGGTGGTGATGAATCTGACTGTCTGGTGGTGATGAATCAGACTGGTGAGGTGGTGATGAATCAGACTGGTGAGGTGATGATCAATCAGACTGGTGAGGTGATGATGAATCAGACTGTCTGGTGGTGATGAATCAGACTGTCTGGTGGTGATGAATCAGACTGTCTGGTGGTGATGAATCAGACTGTCTGGTGATGATGAATCAGATTGTCTGTTGGTGATGAATCCGACTGTCTGGTGGTGATGAATCAGACTGTCTGGTGGTGATGAATCAGACTGTCTGGTGATGATGAATCAGACTGTCTGGTGGTGATGAATCAGACTGTCTGGTGGTGATGAATCAGACTGTCTGGTGGTGATGAATCTGACTGTCTGGTGGTGATGAATCAGACTGGTGAGGTGGTGATGAATCAGACTGGTGAGGTGATGATCAATCAGACTGGTGAGGTGATGATGAATCAGACTGTCTGGTGGTGATGAATCAGACTGTCTGGTGATGATGAATCAGACTGTCTGGTGGTGATGAATCAGACTGTCTGGTGAGGTGATGAATCAGACTGGTGAGGTGATGATGAATCAGACTGGTGAGGTGGTGATGAATCAGACTGGTGAGGAGGTGATGAATCAGACTGTCTGGTGGTGATGAATCAGACTGTCTGGTGGTGATGAATCAGACTGTCTGGTGGTGATGAATCAGACTGTCTGGTGGTGATGAATCAGACTGTCTGGTGATGATGAATCAAACTGTCTGGTGGTGATGAATCAGACTGTCTGGTGGTGATGAATCAGACTGTCTGGTGGTGATGAATCTGACTGTCTGGTGGTGATGAATCAGACTGGTGAGGTGGTGATGAATCAGACTGGTGAGGTGATGATCAATCAGACTGGTGAGGTGATGATGAATCAGACTGTCTGGTGGTGATGAATCAGACTGTCTGGTGATGATGAATCAGACTGTCTGGTGGTGATGAATCAGACTGTCTGGTGAGGTGATGAATCAGACTGGTGAGGTGATGATGAATCAGACTGGTGAGGTGGTGATGAATCAGACTGGTGAGGAGGTGATGAATCAGACTGTCTGGTGGTGATGAATCAGACTGTCTGGTGGTGATGAATCAGACTGTCTGGTGGTGATGAATCAGACTGGTGAGGTGATGATGAATCAGACTGGTGAGGTGATGATGAATCAGACTGTCTGGTGATGATGAATCAGACTGGTGAGGTGATGATGAATCAGACTGTCTGGTGGTGATGAATCAGACTGTCTGGTGGTGATGAATCAGACTGTCTGGTGGTGATGAATCAGACTGTCTGGTGATGATGAATCACTCTGTCTGGTGGTGATGAATCAGACTGTCTGGTGGTGATGAATCAGACTGTCTGGTGGTGATGAATCAGACTGTCTGGTGCTGATGAATCAGACTGGTGAGGTGGTGATGAATCATACTGGTGAGGTGATGATGAATCAGACTGGTGAGGTGATGATGAATCAAACTGTCTGGTGGTGATGAATCAGACTGTCTGGTGATGATGAATCAGACTGGTGAGGTGATGATGAATCAGACTGTCTGGTGGTGATGAATCAGACTGTCTGGTGGTGATGAATCAGACTGGTGAGGTGATGATGAATCAAACTGGTGAGGTGATGATGAATCAGACTGTCTGGTTAGGTGATGAATCAGACTGTCTGGTGAGGTGATGAATCAGACTGTCTGTAGGTTATGAATCAGACTGTCTGGTGGTGATGAATCAGACTGGTGATGATGAATCAGACTGGTGAGGTGATGATGAATCAGACTGGTGAGGTGGTGATGAATCAGACTTGTGAGGTGGTGATGAATCAGACTGGTGAGGTGATGATGAATCAGACTGTCTGGTGGTGATGAATCAGACTGTCTGGTGGTGATGAATCAGACTGGTGAGGTGATGATGAATCAGACTGTCTGGTGGTGATGAATCAGACTGTCTGGTGGTGATGAATCAGACTGTCTGGTGATGATGAATCAGACTGTCTGGTGATGATGCATCAGACTGGTGAGGTGGTGATGAATCAGACTGGTGAGGTGGTGATGAATCAGACTGGTGAGGTGATGATGTATCAGACTGTCTGGTGGTGATGAATCAGACTGTCTGGTGGTGATGAATCAGACTGGTGAGGTGATGATGAATCAGACTGGTGAGGTGATGATGAATCAGACTGTCTGGTGGTGATGAATCAGACTGGTGAGGTGATGATGAATCAGACTGGTGAGGTGATGAATCAGGCTGTCTGGTGATGATGAATCAGACTGGTGAGGTGGTGATGAATCAGACTGTCTGGTGATGATGAATCAGACTGTCTGGTGATGATGAATCAGACTGGTGAGGTGATGATGAATCAGACTGGTGAGGTGATGATGAATCAGACTGTCTGGTGGTGATGAATCAGACTGTCTGGTGGTGATGAATCAGACTGTCTGGTGGTGATGAATCAGACTGTCTGGTGATGATGAATCAGACTGTCTGGTGGTGATGAATCAGACTGTCTGGTGGTGATGAATCAGACTGTCTGGTGGTGATGAATCTGACTGTCTGGTGGTGATGAATCAGACTGGTGAGGTGGTGATGAATCAGACTGGTGAGGTGATGATCAATCAGACTGGTGAGGTGATGATGAATCAGACTGTCTGGTGGTGATGAATCAGACTGTCTGGTGGTGATGAATCAGACTGTCTGGTGGTGATGAATCAGACTGTCTGGTGATGATGAATCAGATTGTCTGTTGGTGATGAATCCGACTGTCTGGTGATGAATCAGACTGTCTGGTGGTGATGAATCAGACTGTCTGGTGATGATGAATCAGACTGGTGAGGTGATGATGAATCAGACTGGTGAGGTGGTGATGAATCAGACTGGTGAGGTGATGATGAATCAGACTGGTGAGGTGATGATGAATCAGACTGTCTGATGGTGAGTAATCAGACTGTCTGGTGATGATGAATCAGACTGGTGAGGTGATGATGAATCAGACTGTCTGGTGGTGATGAATCAGACTGTCTGGTGGTGATGAATTAGACTGTCTGGTGGTGATGAATCAGACTGGTGAGGTGATGATGAATCAGACTGTCTGGTGATGATGAATAAGACTGTCTGGTGATGATGAATCAGACTGGTGAGGTAATGAATCAGACTGTCTGGTGATGATGAATCAGACTGTCTGGTGGTGATGAATCAGACTGGTGAGGTGATGAATCAGACTGTCTGGTGATGATGAATCAGACTGTCTGGTGAGGTGATGAATCAGACTGTCTGGTGGTGATGAATCAGACTGTCTGGTGGTGATGAATCAGACTGTCTGGTGGTGATGAATCAGACTGGTGAGGTGATGATGAATCAGACTGTCTGGTGGTGATGAATCAGACTGGTGAGGTGATGAATTAGACTGTCTGGTGATGATGAATCAGACTGTCTGCTGATGATGAATCAGACTAGTGAGGTGATGATGAATCAGACTGTCTGGTGGTGATGAATCAGACTGTCTGGTGGTGATGAATCAGACTGTCTGGTGATGATGAATCAGACTGTCTGGTGATGATGAATCAGACTGTCTGGTGATGATGAATCAGACTGGTGAGGTGATGATGAATCAGACTGTCTGGTGGTGATGAATCAGACTGTCTGGTGATGATGAATCAGACTGTCTGGTGATGATGAATCAGACTGGTGAGGTGATGATGAGTCAGACTGTCTGGTGAGGTGATGATGAATCAGACTGGTGAGGTGATGATGAATCAGACTGTCTGGTGATGATGAATCAGACTGGTGAGGTGATGATGAATCAAACTGGTGAGGTGATGATGAATCAAACTGGTGAGGTGATGATGAATCAGACTGGTGAGGTGATGATGAATCAGACTGGTGAGGTGATGATGAATCAAACTGGTGAGGTGATAATGAATCAGACTGTCTGGTGGTGATGAATCAGACTGCCTGGTGGTGATGAATCAGACTGCCTGGTGGTGATGAATCAGACTGTCTGGTGGTGATGAATCAGACTTTCTGGTGATAATGAATCAGACTGTCTGGTGATGATGAATCAGACTGGTGAGGTGGTGATGAATCAGACTGGTGAGGTGGTGATGAATCAGACTGGTGAGGTGATGATGTATCAGACTGTCTGGTGATGATGAATCAGACTGGTGAGGTGATGATGAATCAGACTGGTGAAGTGATGAATCAGACACTCTGGTGATGATGAATCAGACTGTCTGGTGATGATGAATCAGACTGGTGAGGTGATGATGAATCAGACTGGTGAGGTGATGATGAATCAGACTGTCTGGTGGTGATGAATCAGACTGTCTGGTGGTGATGAATCAGACTGTCTGGTGGTGATGAATCAGACTGTCTGGTGATGATGAATCAGACTGTCTGGTGGTGATGAATCAGACTGTCTGGTGTTGATGAATCAGACTGGTGAGGTGGTGATGAATCAGACTGGTGAGGTGATGATCAATCAGACTGGTGAGGTGATGATGAATCAGACTGTCTGGTGGTGATGAATCAGACTGGTGAGGTGATGAATCAGACTGGTGAGGTGGTGATGAATCAGACTGGTGAGGTGATGATCAATCAGACTGGTGAGGTGATGATGAATCAGACTGTCTGGTGGTGATGAATCAGACTGGTGAGGTGATGAATCAGACTGTCTGGTGGTGATGAATCAGACTGTCTGGTGATGATGAATCAGATTGTCTGTTGGTGATGAATCCGACTGTCTGGTGGTGATGAATCAGACTGTCTGGTGGTGATGAATCAGACTGTCTGGTGATGATGAATCAGACTGGTGAGGTGATGATGAATCAGACTGGTGAGGTGGTGATGAATCAGACTGGTGAGGTGATGATGAATCAGACTGGTGAGGTGATGATGAATCAGACTGTCTGATGGTGAGTAATCAGACTGTCTGGTGATGATGAATCAGACTGGTGAGGTGATGATGAATCAGACTGTCTGGTGGTGATGAATCAGACTGTCTGGTGGTGATGAATTAGACTGTCTGGTGGTGATGAATCAGACTGGTGAGGTGATGATGAATCATACTGTCTGGTGATGATGAATCAGACTGTCTGGTGATGATGAATCAGACTGGTGAGGTAATGAATCAGACTGTCTGGTGATGATGAATCAGACTGTCTGGTGGTGATGAATCAGACTGGTGAGGTGATGAATCAGACTGTCTGGTGATGATGAATCAGACTGTCTGGTGAGGTGATGAATCAGACTGTCTGGTGGTGATGAATCAGACTGTCTGGTGGTGATGAATCAGACTGTCTGGTGGTGATGAATCAGACTGGTGAGGTGATGATGAATCAGACTGTCTGGTGGTGATGAATCAGACTGGTGAGGTGATGAATTAGACTGTCTGGTGATGATGAATCAGACTGTCTGCTGATGATGAATCAGACTAGTGAGGTGATGATGAATCAGACTGTCTGGTGGTGATGAATCAGACTGTCTGGTGGTGATGAATCAGACTGTCTGGTGATGATGAATCAGACTGTCTGGTGATGATGAATCAGACTGTCTGGTGATGATGAATCAGACTGGTGAGGTGATGATGAATCAGACTGTCTGGTGGTGATGATTCAGACTGTCTGGTGATGATGAATCAGACTGTCTGGTGATGATGAATCAGACTGGTGAGGTGATGATGAGTCAGACTGTCTGGTGAGGTGATGATGAATCAGACTGGTGAGGTGATGATGAATCAGACTGTCTGGTGATGATGAATCAGACTGGTGAGGTGATGATGAATCAAACTGGTGAGGTGATGATGAATCAAACTGGTGAGGTGATAATGAATCAGACTGGTGAGGTGATGATGAATCAGACTGGTGAGGTGATGATGAATCAAACTGGTGAGGTGATAATGAATCAGACTGTCTGGTGGTGATGAATCAGACTGCCTGGTGGTGATGAATCAGACTGCCTGGTGGTGATGAATCAGACTGTCTGGTGGTGATGAATCAGACTTTCTGGTGATGATGAATCAGACTGTCTGGTGATGATGAATCAGACTGGTGAGGTGGTGATGAATCAGACTGGTGAGGTGGTGATGAATCAGACTGGTGAGGTGTTGATGTATCAGACTGTCTGGTGATGATGAATCAGACTGGTGAGGTGATGATGAATCAGACTGGTGAAGTGATGAATCAGACTGTCTGGTGATGATGAATCAGACTGTCTGGTGATGATGAATCAGACTGGTGAGGTGATGATGAATCAGACTGGTGAGGTGATGATGAATCAGACTGTCTGGTGGTGATGAATCAGACTGTCTGGTGGTGATGAATCAGACTGTCTGGTGGTGATGAATCAGACTGTCTGGTGATGATGAATCAAACTGTCTGGTGGTGATGAATCAGACTGTCTGGTGTTGATGAATCAGACTGTCTGGTGATGATGAATCAGACTGTCTGGTGGTGATGAATCAGACTGGTGAGGTGGTGATGAATCAGACTGGTGAGGTGATGATCAATCAGACTGGTGAGGTGATGATGAATCAGACTGTCTGGTGGTGATGAATCAGACTGGTGAGGTGATGAATCAGACTGTCTGGTGATGATGAATCAGACTGTCTGGTGGTGATGAATCAGACTGTCTGGTGGTGATGAATCAGACTGTCTGGTGGTGATGAATCAGACTGGTGAGGTGATGATGAATCAGACTGTCTGGTGGTGATGAATCAGACTGGTGAGGTGATGAATCAGACTGTCTGGTGATGATGAATCAGACCGTCTGGTGATGATGAATCAGACTAGTGAGGTGATGATGAATCAGACTGTCTGGTGGTGATGAATCAGACTGTCTGGTGGTGATGAATCAGACTGTCTGGTGATGATGAATCAGACTGTCTGGTGATGATGAATCAGATTGTCTGGTGATGATGAATCAGACTGGTGAGGTGGTGATGAATCAGACTCTCTGGTGATGATGAATCAGACTGTCTGGTGATGATGAATCAGACTGGTGAGGTGATGATGAGTCAGACTGTCTGGTGAGGTGATGATGAGTCAGACTGTCTGGTGAGGTGATGATGAATCAGACTGGTGAGGTGATGATGAATCAGACTGTCTGGTGATGAGGAATCAGACTGGTGAGGTGATGATGAATCAAACTGGTGAGGTGATGATGAATCAAACTGGTGAGGTGATGATGAATCAGACTGGTGAGGTGATGATGAATCAGACTGGTGAGGTGATGATGAATCAAACTGGTGAGGTGATGATGAATCAGACTGTCTGGTGGTGATGAATCAGACTGCCTGGTGGTGATGAATCAGACTGCCTGGTGGTGATGAATCAGACTGTCTGGTGGTGATGAATCAGACTGTCTGGTGATGATGAATCAGACTGGTGAGGTGATGATGAATCAGACTGTCTGGTGATGATGAATCAGACTGGTGAGGTGACGATGAATCAGACTGGTGAGGTGATGAATCAGACTGTCTGGTGATGATGAATCAGACTGTCTGGTGATGATGAATCAGACTGGTGAGGTGATGATGAATCAGACTGGTGAGGTGATGATGAATCAGACTGTCTGGTGGTGATGAATCAGACTGTCTGGTGGTGATGAATCAGACTGTCTGGTGATGATGAATCAGACTGGTGAGGTGATGATCAATCAGACTGGTGAGGTGATGATGAATCAGACTGTCTGGTGGTGATGAATCAGACTGTCTGGTGGTGATGAATCAGACTGGTGAGGTAATGAATCAGACTGTCTGGTGATGATGAATCAGAGTGTCTGGTGATGATGAATCAGACTGTCTGGTGAGGTGATGAATCAGACTGTCTGGTGGTGATGAATCAGACTGTCTGGTGGTGATGAATCAGACTGTCTGGTGGTGATGAATCAGACTGTCTGGTGATGATGAATCAGACTGTCTGTTGGTGATGAATCCGACTGTCTGGTGGTGACGAATCAGACTGTCTGGTGGTAATGAATCAGACTGTCTGGTGATGATGAATCAGACCGGTGAGGTGATGATGAATCAGACTGGTGAGGTGATGATGAATCAGACTGTCTGATGGTGATGAATCAGACTGTCTGGTGATGATGAATCAGACTGGTGAGGTGATGATGAATCAGACTGTCTGGTGGTGATGAATCAGACTGTCTGGTGGTGATGAATTAGACTGTCTGGTGGTGATGAATCAGACTGGTGAGGTGATGATGAATCAGACTGTCTGGTGATGATGAATCAGACTGGTGAGGTAATGAATCAGACTGTCTGGTGATGATGAATCAGACTGTCTGGTGGTGATGAATCAGACTGGTGAGGTGATGATGAATCAGACTGTCTGGTGATGATGAATCAGACTGTCTGGTGAGGTGATGAATCAGACTGTCTGGTGGTGATGAATCAGACTGTCTGGTGGTGATGAATCAGACTGTCTGGTGGTGATGAATCAGACTGTCTGGTGATGATGAATCAGACTGGTGAGGTAATGAATCAGACTGTCTGGTGATGATGAATCAGAGTGTCTGGTGATGATGAATCAGACTGTCTGGTGAGGTGATGAATCAGACTGTCTGGTGGTGATGAATCAGACTGTCTGGTGGTGATGAATCAGACTGTCTGGTGGTGATGAATCAGACTGTCTGGTGATGATGAATCAGACTGTCTGTTGGTGATGAATCCGACTGTCTGGTGGTGACGAATCAGACTGTCTGGTGGTGATGAATCAGACTGTCTGGTGATGATGAATCAGACTGGTGAGGTGATGATGAATCAGACTGGTGAGGTGATGATGAATCAGACTGTCTGATGGTGATGAATCAGACTGTCTGGTGGTGATGAATCAGACTGTCTGGTGGTGATGAATCAGACTGTCTGGTGATGATGAATCAGACTGTCTGTTGGTGATGAATCCGACTGTCTGGTGGTGACGAATCAGACTGTCTGGTGATGATGAATCAGACTGGTGAGGTGATGATGAATCAGACTGTCTGGTGGTGATGAATCAGACTGTCTGGTGGTGATGAATTAGACTGTCTGGTGGTGATGAATCAGACTGGTGAGGTGATGATGAATCAGACTGTCTGGTGATGATGAATCAGACTGGTGAGGTAATGAATCAGACTGTCTGGTGATGATGAATCAGACTGTCTGGTGGTGATGAATCAGACTGGTGAGGTGATGATGAATCAGACTGTCTGGTGATGATGAATCAGACTGTCTGGTGAGGTGATGAATCAGACTGTCTGGTGGTGATGAATCAGACTGTCTGGTGGTGATGAATCAGACTGTCTGGTGGTGATGAATCAGACTGTCTGGTGATGATGAATCAGACTGGTGAGGTGATGATGAATCAGACTGGTGAGGTGATGATGAATCAGACTGTCTGATGGTGATGAATCAGACTGTCTGGTGATGATGAATCAGACTGGTGAGGTGATGATGAATCAGACTGTCTGGTGGTGATGAATCAGACTGTCTGGTGGTGATGAATTAGACTGTCTGGTGGTGATGAATCAGACTGGTGAGGTGATGATGAATCAGACTGTCTGGTGATGATGAATCAGACTGGTGAGGTGATGATGAATCAGACTGTCTGGTGATGATGAATCAGACTGTCTGGTGAGGTGATGAATCAGACTGTCTGGTGGTGATGAATCAGACTGTCTGGTGGTGATGAATCAGACTGTCTGGTGGTGATGAATCAGACTGTCTGGTGATGATGAATCAGACTGTCTGTTGGTGATGAATCCGACTGTCTGGTGGTGATGAATCAGACTGTCTGGTGGTGATGAATCAGACTGTCTGGTGATGATGAATCAGACTGGTGAGGTGATGATGAATCAGACTGGTGAGGTGATGATGAATCAGACTGTCTGATGGTGATGAATCAGACTGTCTGGTGATGATGAATCAGACTGGTGAGGTGATGATGAATCAGACTGGTGAGGTGATGAATCAGACTGTCTGGTGATGATGAATCAGACTGTCTGGTGATGATGAGTCAGACTGGTGAGGTGATGATGAATCAGACTGGTGAGGTGATGATGAATCAGACTGTCTGGTGGTGATGAATCAGACTGTCTGGTGGTGATGAATCAGACTGTCTGGTGATGATGAATCAGACTGGTGAGGTGATGATCAATCAGACTGGTGAGGTGATGATGAATCAGACTGTCTGGTGGTGATGAATCAGACTGTCTGGTGGTGATGAATCAGACTGGTGAGGTGATGATGAATCAGACTGTCTGGTGATGATGAATCAGACTGGTGAGGTAATGAATCAGACTGTCTGGTGATGATGAATCAGAGTGTCTGGTGATGATGAATCAGACTGTCTGGTGAGGTGATGAATCAGACTGTCTGGTGGTGATGAATCAGACTGTCTGGTGGTGATGAATCAGACTGTCTGGTGGTGATGAATCAGACTGTCTGGTGATGATGAATCAGACTGTCTGTTGGTGATGAATCCGACTGTCTGGTGCTGATGAATCAGACTGTCTGGTGGTGATGAATCAGACTGTCTGGTGATGATGAATCAGACTGGTGAGGTGATGATGAATCAGACTGGTGAGGTGATGATGAATCAGACTGTCTGATGGTGATGAATCAGACTGTCTGGTGATGATGAATCAGACTGGTGAGGTGATGATGAATCAGACTGTCTGGTGGTTTTGAATCAGACTGTCTGGTGGTGACGAATTAGACTGTCTGGTGGTGATGAATCAGACTGGTGAGGTGATGATGAATCAGACTGTCTGGTGATGATGAATCAGACTGGTGAGGTAATGAATCAGACTGTCTGGTGATGATGAATCAGACTGTCTGGTGGTGATGAATCAGACTGGTGAGGTGATGATGAATCAGACTGTCTGGTGATGATGAATCAGACTGTCTGGTGAGGTGATGAATCAGACTGTCTGGTGGTGATGAATCAGACTGTCTGGTGATGATGAATCAGACTGTCTGTTGGTGATGAATCCGACTGTCTGGTGGTGATGAATCAGACTGTCTGGTGGTGATGAATCAGACTGTCTGGTGATGATGAATCAGACTGGTGAGGTGATGATGAATCAGACTGGTGAGGTGATGATGAATCAGACTGTCTGATGGTGATGAATCAGACTGTCTGGTGATGATGAATCAGACTGGTGAGGTGATGATGAATCAGACTGTCTGGTGGTGATGAATCAGACTGTCTGGTGGTGATGAATTAGACTGTCTGGTGGTGATGAATCAGACTGGTGAGGTGATGATGAATCAGACTGTCTGGTGATGATGAATCAGACTGGTGAGGTAATGAATCAGACTGTCTGGTGATGATGAATCAGACTGTCTGGTGGTGATGAATCAGACTGGTGAGGTGATGATGAATCAGACTGTCTGGTGATGATGAATCAGACTTGTGAGGTAATGAATCAGACTGTCTGGTGATGATGAATCAGACTGTCTGGTGGTGATGAATCAGACTGGTGAGGTGATGAATCAGACTGTCTGGTGATGATGAATCAGACTGGTGAGGTAATGAATCAGACTGTCTGGTGATGATGAATCAGAGTGTCTGGTGATGATGAATCAGACTGTCTGGTGAGGTGATGAATCAGACTGTCTGGTGGTGATGAATCAGACTGTCTGGTGGTGATGAATCAGACTGTCTGGTGGTGATGAATCAGACTGTCTGGTGATGATGAATCAGACTGTCTGTTGGTGATGAATCCGACTGTCTGGTGGTGATGAATCAGACTGTCTGGTGGTGATGAATCAGACTGTCTGGTGATGATGAATCAGACTGGTGAGGTGATGATGAATCAGACTGGTGAGGTGATGATGAATCAGACTGTCTGATGGTGATGAATCAGACTGTCTGGTGATGATGAATCAGACTGGTGAGGTGATGATGAATCAGACTGTCTGGTGGTGATGAATCAGACTGTCTGGTGGTGATGAATCAGACTGTCTGGTGATGATGAATCAGACTGGTGAGGTGATGATGAATCAGACTGGTGAGGTGATGATGAATCAGACTGTCTGATGGTGATGAATCAGACTGTCTGGTGATGATGAATCAGACTGGTGAGGTGATGATGAATCAGACTGTCTGGTGGTTTTGAATCAGACTGTCTGGTGGTGACGAATTAGACTGTCTGGTGGTGATGAATCAGACTGGTGAGGTGATGATGAATCAGACTGTCTGGTGATGATGAATCAGACTGGTGAGGTAATGAATCAGACTGTCTGGTGATGATGAATCAGACTGTCTGGTGGTGATGAATCAGACTGGTGAGGTGATGATGAATCAGACTGTCTGGTGATGATGAATCAGACTGTCTGGTGAGGTGATGAATCAGACTGTCTGGTGGTGATGAATCAGACTGTCTGGTGATGATGAATCAGACTGTCTGTTGGTGATGAATCCGACTGTCTGGTGGTGATGAATCAGACTGTCTGGTGGTGATGAATCAGACTGTCTGGTGATGATGAATCAGACTGGTGAGGTGATGATGAATCAGACTGGTGAGGTGATGATGAATCAGACTGTCTGATGGTGATGAATCAGACTGTCTGGTGATGATGAATCAGACTGGTGAGGTGATGATGAATCAGACTGTCTGGTGGTGATGAATCAGACTGTCTGGTGGTGATGAATTAGACTGTCTGGTGGTGATGAATCAGACTGGTGAGGTGATGATGAATCAGACTGTCTGGTGATGATGAATCAGACTGGTGAGGTAATGAATCAGACTGTCTGGTGATGATGAATCAGACTGTCTGGTGGTGATGAATCAGACTGGTGAGGTGATGATGAATCAGACTGTCTGGTGATGATGAATCAGACTTGTGAGGTAATGAATCAGACTGTCTGGTGATGATGAATCAGACTGTCTGGTGGTGATGAATCAGACTGGTGAGGTGATGAATCAGACTGTCTGGTGATGATGAATCAGACTGTCTGGTGAGGTGATGAATCAGACTGTCTGGTGGTGATGAATCAGACTGTCTGGTGGTGATGAATCAGACTGTCTGGTGGTAATGAATCAGACTGTCTGGTGATGATGAATCAGAGTGTCTGGTGATGATGAATCAGACTGTCTGGTGAGGTGATGAATCAGACTGTCTGGTGGTGATGAATCAGACTGTCTGGTGGTGATGAATCAGACTGTCTGGTGGTGATGAATCAGACTGGTGAGGTGATGATGAATCAGACTGTCTGGTGATGATGAATCAGACTGTCTGGTGGTGATGAATTAGACTGGTGAGGTGGTGATGAATCAGACTGGTGAGGTGATGATCAATCAGACTGGTGAGGTGTTGATGAATCAGACTGTCTGGTGATGATGAATCAGACTGTCTGGTGGTGATGAATCAGACTGGTGAGGTGGTGATGAATCAGACTGGTGAGGTGATGATCAATCAGACTGGTGAGGTGATGATGAATCAGACTGTCTGGTGGTGATGAATCAGACTGGTGAGGTGATGAATCAGACTGTCTGGTGATGATGAATCAGACTGTCTGGTGAGGTGATGAATCAGACTGTCTGGTGGTGATGAATCAGACTGTCTGGTGGTGATGAATCAGACTGTCTGGTGGTGATGAATCAGACTGGTGAGGTGATGATGAATCAGACTGTCTGGTGGTGATGAATCAGACTGTCTGGTGATGATGGATCAGACTGTCTGGTGATGATGAATCAGACTGGTGAGGTGATGATGAGTCAGACTGTCTGGTGAGGTGATGATGAATCAGACTGGTGAGGTGATGATGAATCAGACTGTCTGGTGATGATGAATCAGACTGGTGAGGTGATGATGAATCAAACTGGTGAGGTGATGATGAATCAAACTGGTGAGGTGATGATGAATCAGACTGGTGAGGTGATGATGAATCAGACTGGTGAGGTGATGATGAATCAAACTGGTGAGGTGATGATGAATCAGACTGTCTGGTGGTGATGAATGAGACTGCCTGGTGGTGATGAATCAGACTGCCTGGTGGTGATGAATCAGACTGTCTTGTGGTGATGAATCAGACTGTCTGGTGATGATGAATCAGATTGTCTGGTGATGATGAATCAGACTGATGAGGTGGTGATGAATCAGACTGGTGAGGTGGTGATGAATCAGACTGGTGAGGTGATGATGTATCAGACTGTCTGGTGATGATGAATCAGACTGGTGAGGTGATGATGAATCAGACTGGTGAAGTGATGAATCAGACTGTCTGGTGATGATGAATCAGACTGTCTGGTGATGATGAATCAGACTGTCTGGTGAGGTGATGAATCAGACTGTCTGGTGGTGATGAATCAGACTGTCTGGTGGTGATGAATCAGACTGTCTGGTGGTGATGAATCAGACTGGTGAGGTGATGATGAATCAGACTGTCTGGTGGTGATGAATCAGACTGGTGAGGTAATGAATCAGACTGTCTGGTGATGATGAATCAGACTGTCTGGTGATGATGAATCAGACTGTCTGGTGATGATGAATCAGACTGGTGAGGTGATGATGAGTCAGACTGTCTGGTGAGGTGATGATGAATCAGACTGGTGAGGTGATGATGAATCAGACTGTCTGGTGATGATGAATCAGTCTGGTGAGGTGATGATGAATCAAACTGGTGAGGTGATGATGAATCAAACTGGTGAGGTGATGATGAATCAGACTGGTGAGGTGATGATGAATCAGACTGTCTGGTGATGATGAATCAAACTGGTGAGGTGATGATGAATCAGACTGTCTGGTGGTGATGAATCAGACTGCCTGGTGGTGATGAATCAGACTGCCTGGTGGTGATGAATCAGACTGTCTGGTGGTG
Source organism: Salvelinus fontinalis (assembly GCF_029448725.1). Classification (NCBI taxonomy): domain Eukaryota; kingdom Metazoa; phylum Chordata; class Actinopteri; order Salmoniformes; family Salmonidae; genus Salvelinus; species Salvelinus fontinalis. Next base: position 1,641,189 of record NC_074705.1, read on the forward strand.
ATGAATCAGACTGTCTGGTGATGATGAATCAGACTGTCTGGTGATGATGAATCAGACTGGTGAGGTGGTGATGAATCAGACTGGTGAGGTGGTGATGAATCAGACTGGTGAGGTGATGATGTATCAGACTGTCTGGTGATGATGAATCAGACTGGTGAGGTGATGATGAATCAGACTGGTGAAGTGATGAATCAGACTGTCTGGTGATGATGAATCAGACTGTCTGGTGATGATGAATCAGACTGGTGAGGTGATGATGAATCAGACTGGTGAGGTGATGATGAATCAGACTGTCTGGTGGTGATGAATCAGACTGTCTGGTGGTGATGAATCAGACTGTCTGGTGGTGATGAATCAGACTGTCTGGTGATGATGAATCAGACTGTCTGGTGGTGATGAATCAGACTGTCTGGTGTTGATGAATCAGACTGTCTGGTGATGATGAATCAGACTGTCTGGTGGTGATGAATCAGACTGGTGAGGTGGTGATGAATCAGACTGGTGAGGTGATGATCAATCAGACTGGTGAGGTGATGATGAATCAGACTGTCTGGTGTTGATGAATCAGACTGGTGAGGTGATGAATCAGACTGTCTGGTGATGATGAATCAGACTGTCTGGTGAGGTGATGAATCAGACTGTCTGGTGGTGATGAATCAGACTGTCTGGTGGTGATGAATCAGACTGTCTGGTGGTGATGAATCAGACTGTCTGGTGATGATGAATCAGACTGGTGAGGTGATGATCAATCAGACTGGTGAGGTGATGATGAATCAGACTGTCTGGTGGTGATGAATCAGACTGTCTGGTGGTGATGAATCAGACTGGTGAGGTGATGATGAATCAGACTGTCTGGTGATGATGAATCAGACTGGTGAGGTAATGAATCAGACTGTCTGGTGATGATGAATCAGAGTGTCTGGTGATGATGAATCAGACTGTCATGTGAGGTGATGAATCAGACTGTCTGGTGGTGATGAATCAGACTGTCTGGTGGTGATGAATCAGACTGTCTGGTGGTGATGAATCAGACTGTCTGGTGATGATGAATCAGACTGTCTGTTGGTGATGAATCCGACTGTCTGGTGGTGATGAATCAGACTGTCTGGTGGTGATGAATCAGACTGTCTGGTGATGATGAATCAGACTGGTGAGGTGATGATGAATCAGACTGGTGAGGTGATGATGAATCAGACTGTCTGATGGTGATGAATCAGACTGTCTGGTGATGATGAATCAGACTGGTGAGGTGATGATGAATCAGACTGTCTGGTGGTGATGAATCAGACTGTCTGGTGGTGATGAATTAGACTGTCTGGTGGTGATGAATCAGACTGGTGAGGTGATGATGAATCAGACTGTCTGGTGATGATGAATCAGACTGGTGAGGTAATGAATCAGACTGTCTGGTGATGATGAAACAGACTGTCTGGTGGTGATGAATCAGACTGGTGAGGTGATGAATCAGACTGTCTGGTGATGATGAATCAGACTGTCTGGTGAGGTGATGAATCAGACTGTCTGGTGGTGATGAATCAGACTGGTGAGGTGATGATGAATCAGACTGTCTGGTGGTGATGAATCAGACTGGTGAGGTAATGAATCAGACTGTATGGTGATGATGAATCAGAGTGTCTGGTGATGATGAATCAGACTGTCTGGTGAGGTGATGAATCAGACTGTCTGGTGGTGATGAATCAGACTGTCTGGTGGTGATGAATCAGACTGTCTGGTGGTGATGAATCAGACTGGTGAGGTGATGATGAATCAGACTGTCTGGTGATGATGAATCAGACTGTCTGGTGGTGATGAATCAGACTGGTGAGGTGGTGATGAATCAGACTGGTGAGGTGATGATCAATCAGACTGGTGAGGTGTTGATGAATCAGACTGTCTGGTGATGATGAATCAGACTGTCTGGTGGTGATGAATCAGACTGGTGAGGTGGTGATGAATCAGACTGGTGAGGTGATGATCAATCAGACTGGTGAGGTGATGATGAATCAGACTGTCTGGTGGTGATGAATCAGACTGGTGAGGTGATGAATCAGACTGTCTGGTGATGATGAATCAGACTGTCTGGTGAGGTGATGAATCAGACTGTCTGGTGGTGATGAATCAGACTGTCTGGTGGTGATGAATCAGACTGTCTGGTGGTGATGAATCAGACTGGTGAGGTGATGATGAATCAGACTGTCTGGTGGTGATGAATCAGACTGTCTGGTGAGGTGATGATGAATCAGACTGGTGAGGTGATGATGAATCAGACTGTCTGGTGATGATGAATCAGACTGGTGAGGTGATGATGAATCAAACTGGTGAGGTGATGATGAATCAAACTGGTGAGGTGATGATGAATCAGACTGGTAAGGTGATGATGAATCAGACTGGTGAGGTGATGATGAATCAAACTGGTGAGGTGATGATGAATCAGACTGTCTGGTGGTGATGAATCAGACTGCCTGGTGGTGATGAATCAGACTGCCTGGTGGTGATGAATCAGACTGTCTGGTGGTGATGAATCAGACTGTCTGGTGATGATGAATCAGACTGTCTGGTGATGATGAATCAGACTGGTGAGGTGGTGATGAATCAGACTGGTGAGGTGGTGATGAATCAGACTGGTGAGGTGATAATGTATCAGACTGTCTGGTGATGATGAATCAGACTGGTGAGGTGATGATGAATCAGACTGGTGAAGTGATGAATCAGACTGTCTGGTGATGATGAATCAGACTGTCTGGTGATGATGAATCAGACTGGTGAGGTGATGATGAATCAGACTGGTGAGGTGATGATGAATCAGACTGTCTGGTGGTGATGAATCAGACTGTCTGGTGGTGATGAATCAGACTGTCTGGTGGTGATGAATCAGACTGTCTGGTGATGATGAATCAGACTGTCTGGTGGTGATGAATCAGACTGTCTGGTGTTGATGAATCAGACTGTCTGGTGATGATGAATCAGACTGTCTGGTGGTGATGAATCAGACTGGTGAGGTGGTGATGAATCAGACTGGTGAGGTGATGATCAATCAGACTGGTGAGGTGATGATGAATCAGACTGTCTGGTGGTGATGAATCAGACTGGTGAGGTGATGAATCAGACTGTCTGGTGATGATGAATCAGACTGTCTGGTGAGGTGATGAATCAGACTGTCTGGTGGTGATGAATCAGACTGTCTGGTGGTGATGAATCAGATTGTCTGGTGGTGATGAATCAGACTGGTGAGGTGATGATGAATCAGACTGTCTGGTGGTGATGAATCAGACTGGTGAGGTGATGAATCAGACTGTCTGGTGATGATGAATCAGACCGTCTGGTGATGATGAATCAGACTAGTGAGGTGATGATGAATCAGACTGTCTGGTGGTGATGAATCAGACTGTCTGGTGGTGATGAATCAGACTGTCTGGTGATGATGAATCAGACTGTCTGGTGATGATGAATCAGACTGTCTGGTGATGATGAATCAGACTGGTGAGGTGGTGATGAATCAGACTGTCTGGTGATGATGAATCAGACTGTCTGGTGATGATGAATCAGACTGGTGAGGTGATGATGAGTCAGACTGTCTGGTGAGGTGATGATGAGTCAGACTGTCTGGTGAGGTGATGATGAATCAGACTGGTGAGGTGATGATGAATCAGACTGTCTGGTGATGATGAATCAGACTGGTGAGGTGATGATGAATCAAACTGGTGAGGTGATGATGAATCAAACTGGTGAGGTGATGATGAATCAAACTGGTGAGGTGATGATGAATCAGACTGGTGAGGTGATGATGAATCAGACTGTCTGGTGATGATGAATCAAACTGGTGAGGTGAAGATGAATCAGACTGTCTGGTGGTGATGAATCAGACTGCCTGGTGGTGATGAATCAGACTGCCTGGTGGTGATGAATCAGACTGTCTGGTGGTGACGAATCAGACTGTCTGGTGATGATGAATCAGACTGGTGAGGTGATGATGAATCAGACTGTCTGGTGATGATGAATCAGACTGGTGAGGTGATGATGAATCAGACTGGTGAGGTGATGAATCAGACTGTCTGGTGATGATGAATCAGACTGTCTGGTGATGATGAATCAGACTGGTGAGGTGATGATGAATCAGACTGGTGAGGTGATGATGAATCAGACTGTCTGGTGGTGATGAATCAGACTGTCTGGTGTTGATGAATCAGACTGTCTGGTGATGATGAATCAGACTGGTGAGGTGATGATCAATCAGACTGGTGAGGTGATGATGAATCAGACTGTCTGGTGGTGATGAATCAGACTGTCTGGTGGTGATGAATCAGACTGGTGAGGTGATGAATCAGACTGTCTGGTGATGATGAATCAGACTGGTGAGGTAATGAATCAGACTGTCTGGTGATGATGAATCAGAGTGTCTGGTGATGATGAATCAGACTGTCTGGTGAGGTGATGAATCAGACTGTCTGGTGGTGATGAATCAGACTGTCTGGTGGTGATGAATCAGACTGTCTGGTGATGATGAATCAGACTGGTGAGGTGATGATCAATCAGACTGGTGAGGTGATGATGAATCAGACTGTCTGGTGGTGATGAATCAGACTGTCTGGTGGTGATGAATCAGACTGGTGAGGTGATGAATCAGACTGTCTGGTGATGATGAATCAGACTGGTGAGGTAATGAATCAGACTGTCTGGTGATGATGAATCAGAGTGTCTGGTGATGATGAATCAGACTGTCTGGTGAGGTGATGAATCAGACTGTCTGGTGGTGATGAATCAGACTGTCTGGTGGTGATGAATCAGACTGTCTGGTGGTGATGAATCAGACTGTCTGGTGATGATGAATCAGACTGTCTGTTGGTGATGAATCCGACTGTCTGGTGGTGATGAATCAGACTGTCTGGTGGTGATGAATCAGACTGTCTGGTGATGATGAATCAGACTGGTGAGGTGATGATGAATCAGACTGGTGAGGTGATGATGAATCAGACTGTCTGATGGTGATGAATCAGACTGTCTGGTGATGATGAATCAGACTGGTGAGGTGATGATGAATCAGACTGTCTGGTGGTGATGAATCAGACTGTCTGGTGGTGATGAATTAGACTGTCTGGTGGTGATGAATCAGACTGGTGAGGTGATGATGAATCAGACTGTCTGGTGATGATGAATCAGACTGGTGAGGTAATGAATCAGACTGTCTGGTGATGATGAATCAGACTGTCTGGTGGTGATGAATCAGACTGGTGAGGTGATGATGTATCAGACTGTCTGGTGATGATGAATCAGACTGGTGAGGTAATGAATCAGACTGTCTGGTGATGATGAATCAGACTGTCTGGTGGTGATGAATCAGACTGGTGAGGTGATGAATCAGACTGTCTGGTGGTGATGAATCAGACTGTCTGGTGAAGTGATGAATCAGACTGTCTGGTGGTGATGAATCAGACTGTCTGGTGCTGATGAATCAGACTGTCTGGTGGTGATGAATCAGACTGGTGAGGTGATGATGAATCAGACTGTCTGGTGGTGATGAATCAGACTGGTGAGGTGATGAATCAGACTGTCTGGTGATGATGAATCAGACTGTCTAGTGATGATGAATCAAACTAGTGAGGTGATGATGAATCAGACTGTCTGGTGGTAATGAATCAGACTGTCTGGTGGTGATGAATCAGACTGTCTGGTGGTGATGAATCAGACTGTCTGGTGATGATGAATCAGACTGGTGAGGTGATGATGAATGAAACTGGTGAGGTGATGATGAATCAGACTGTCTGGTGGTGATGAATCAGACTGCCTGGTGATGATGAATCAGACTGTCTGGTGGTGATGAATCAGACTGTCTGGTGATGATGAATCAGACTGTCTGGTGATGATGAATCAGACTGGTGAGGTGAGGATGAATCAGACTGTCTGGTGGTGATGAATCAGACTGGTGAGTTGATGATGAATCAGACTGCCTGGTGGTGATGAATCAGACTGTCTGGTGGTGATGAATCAGACTGTCTGGTGGTGATGAATCAGACTGTCTGGTGGTGATGAATCAGACTGTCTGGTGATGATGAATCAGACTGGTGAGGTGATGATGAATCAGACTGTCTGGTGGTGATGAATCAGACTGTCTGGTGGTGATGAATTAGACTGTCTGGTGGTGATGAATCAGACTGGTGAGGTGATGATGAATCAGACTGTCTGGTGATGATGAATCAGACTGGTGAGGTAATGAATCAGACTGTCTGGTGGTGATGAATCAGACTGTCTGGTGGTGATGAATCAGACTGGTGAGGTGATGATGAATCAGACTGTCTGGTGATGATGAATCAGACTGGTGAGGTAATGAATCAGACTGTCTGGTGATGATGAATCAGACTGTCTGGTGGTGATGAATCAGACTGGTGAGGTGATGAATCAGACTGTCTGGTGATGATGAATCAGACTCTCTGGTGAGTTGATGAATCAGACTGTCTGGTGGTGATGAATCAGACTGTCTGGTGGTGATGAATCAGACTGGTGAGGTGATGAATCAGACTGTCTGGTGATGATGAATCAGACTGTCTAGTGATGATGAATCAAACTAGTGAGGTGATGATGAATCAGACTGTCTGGTGGTAATGAATCAGACTGTCTGGTGGTGATGAATCAGACTGTCTGGTGGTGATGAATCAGACTGTCTGGTGATGATGAATCAGACTGGTGAGGTGATGATGAATGAAACTGGTGAGGTGATGATGAATCAGACTGTCTGGTGGTGATGAATCAGACTGCCTGGTGATGATGAATCAGACTGTCTGGTGGTGATGAATCAGACTGTCTGGTGATGATGAATCAGACTGTCTGGTGATGATGAATCAGACTGGCGAGGTGAGGATGAATCAGACTGTCTGGTGGTGATGAATCAGACTGGTGAGTTGATGATGAATCAGACTGCCTGGTGGTGATGAATCAGACTGTCTGGTGGTGATGAATCAGACTGTCTGGTGGTGATGAATCAGACTGTCTGGTGGTGATGAATCAGACTGCCTGGTGGTGATGAATCAGACTATCTGGTGGTGATGAATCAGACTGGTGAGGTGATGATGAATCAGACTGTCTGGTGATGATGAATCAGACTGTCTGGTGATGATGAATCAGACTGGTGAGGTGGTGATGAATCAGACTGTCTGGTGATGATGAATCAGACTGTCTGGTGGTGATGAATCAGACTGTCTGGTGATGATGAATCAGACTGTCTGGTGATGATGAATCAGACTGTCTGGTGATGATGAATCAGACTGGTGAGGTGATGATGAATCAGACTGGTGAGGTGATGATGAATCAGACTGTCTGATGGTGATGAATCAGACTGTCTGGTGGTGATGAATCAGACTGGTGAGGTGATGATGAATCAGACTGTCTGGTGGTGATGAATCAGACTGGTGAGGTGATGAATCAGACTGTCTGGTGATGATGAATCAGACTGTCTAGTGATGATGAATCAAACTAGTGAGGTGATGATGAATCAGACTGTCTGGTGGTAATGAATCAGACTGTCTGGTGGTGATGAATCAGACTGTCTGGTGGTGATGAATCAGACTGTCTGGTGATGATGAATCAGACTGGTGAGGTGATGATGAATGAAACTGGTGAGGTGATGATGAATCAGACTGTCTGGTGGTGATGAATCAGACTGCCTGGTGATGATGAATCAGACTGTCTGGTGGTGATGAATCAGACTGTCTGGTGATGATGAATCAGACTGTCTGGTGATGATGAATCAGACTGGTGAGGTGAGGATGAATCAGACTGTCTGGTGGTGATGAATCAGACTGGTGAGTTGATGATGAATCAGACTGCCTGGTGGTGATGAATCAGACTGTCTGGTGGTGATGAATCAGACTGTCTGGTGGTGATGAATCAGACTGTCTGGTGGTGATGAATCAGACTGCCTGGTGGTGATGAATCAGACTATCTGGTGGTGATGAATCAGACTGGTGAGGTGATGATGAATCAGACTGTCTGGTGATGATGAATCAGACTGTCTGGTGATGATGAATCAGACTGGTGAGGTGGTGATGAATCAGACTGTCTGGTGATGATGAATCAGACTGTCTGGTGGTGATGAATCAGACTGTCTTGTGATGATGAATCAGACTGTCTGGTGATGATGAATCAGACTGTCTGGTGATGATGAATCAGACTGGTGAGGTGATGATGAATCAGACTGGTGAGGTGATGATGAATCAGACTGTCTGATGGTGATGAATCAGACTGTCTGGTGATGATGAATCAGACTGGTGAGGTGATGATGAATCAGACTGTCTGGTGGTGATGAATCAGACTGTCTGGTTGTGATGAATTAGACTGTCTGGTGGTGATGAATCAGACTGGTGAGGTGATGATGAATCAGACTGTCTGGTGATGATGAATCAGACTGGTGAGGTAATGAATCAGACTGTCTGGTGATGATGAATCAGACTGTCTGGTGGTGATGAATCAGACTGGTGAGGTGATGATGAATCAGACTGTCTGGTGATGATGAATCAGACTGGTGAGGTAATGAATCAGACTGTCTGGTGATGATGAATCAGACTGTCTGGTGGTGATGAATCAGACTGGTGAGGTGATGAATCAGACTGTCTGGTGATGATGAATCAGACTGTCTGGTGAGGTGATGAATCAGACTGTCTGGTGGTGATGAATCAGACTGTCTGGTGGTGATGAATCAGACTGTCTGGTGGTGATGAATCAGACTGGTGAGGTGATGATGAATCAGACTGTCTGGTGGTGATGAATCAGACTGGTGAGGTGATGAATCAGACTGTCTGGTGATGATGAATCAGACTGTCTAGTGATGATGAATCAAACTAGTGAGGTGATGATGAATCAGACTGTCTGGTGGTGATGAATCAGACTGTCTGGTGGTGATGAATCAGACTGTCTGGTGGTGATGAATCAGACTGTCTGGTGATGATGAATCAGACTGGTGAGGTGATGATGAATCAAACTGGTGAGGTGATGATGAATCAGACTGTCTGGTGGTGATGAATCAGACTGCCTGGTGATGATGAATCAGACTGTCTGGTGGTGATGAATCAGACTGTCTGGTGATGATGAATCAGACTGTCTGGTGATGATGAATCAGACTGGTGAGGTGAGGATGAATCAGACTGTCTGGTGGTGATGAATCAGACTGGTGAGTTGATGATGAATCAGACTGCCTGGTGGTGATGAATCAGACTGTCTGGTGGTGATGAATCAGACTGTCTGGTGGTGATGAATCAGACTGTCTGGTGGTGATGAATCAGACTGCCTGGTGGTGATGAATCAGACTGTCTGGTGGTGATGAATCAGACTGGTGAGGTGATGATGAATCAGACTGTCTGGTGATGATGAATCAGACTGTCTGGTGATGATGAATCAGACTGGTGAGGTGGTGATGAATCAGACTGTCTGGTGATGATGAATCAGACTGTCTGGTGGTGATGAATCAGACTGTCTGGTGATGATGAATCAGACTGTCTGGTGATGATGAATCAGACTGTCTGGTGATGATGAATCAGACTGGTGAGGTGATGATGAATCAGACTGTCTGTTGGTGATGAATCAGACTGTCTGGTGATGATGAATCAGACTGTCTGGTGATGATGAATCAGACTGGTGAGGTGATGATGAGTCAGACTGTCTGGTGAGGTGATGATGAATCAGACTGGTGAGGTGATGATGAATCAGACTGTCTGGTGATGATGAATCAGACTGGTGAGGTGATGATGAATCAAACTGGTGAGGTGATGATGAATCAAACTGGTGAGGTGATGATGAATCAGACTGGTGAGGTGATGATGAATCAGACTGGTGAGGTGATGCTGAATCAAACTGGTGAGGTGATGATGAATCAGACTGTCTGGTGGTGATGAATCAGACTGCGTGGTGGTGATGAATCAGACTGCCTGGTGGTGATGAATCAGACTGTCTGGTGGTGATGAATCAGACTGTCTGGTGATGATGAATCAGACTGGTGAGGTGATGATGAATCAGACTGTCTGGTGATGATGAATCAGACTGGTGAGGTGATGATGAATCAGACTGGTGAGGTGATGAATCAGACTGTCTGGTGATGATGAATCAGACTGTCTGGTGATGATGAATCAGACTGGTGAGGTTATGATGAATCAGACTGGTGAGGTGATGATGAATCAGACTGTCTGGTGGTGATGAATCAGACTGTCTGGTGGTGATGAATCAGACTGTCTGGTGATGATGAATCAGACTGGTGAGGTGATGATCAATCAGACTGGTGAGGTGATGATGAATCAGACTGTCTGGTGGTGATGAATCAGACTGTCTGGTGGTGATGAATCAGACTGGTGAGGTGATGATGAATCAGACTGTCTGGTGATGATGAATCAGACTGGTGAGGTAATGAATCAGACTGTCTGGTGATGATGAATCAGACTGTCTGGTGGTGATGAATCAGACTGGTGAGGTGATGAATCAGAGTGTCTGGTGATGATGAATCAGACTGTCTGGTGAGGTGATGAATCAGACTGTCTGGTGGTGATGAATCAGACTGTTTGGTGGTGATGAATCAGACTGTCTGGTGGTGATGAATCAGACTGTCTGGTGATGATGAATCAGACTGTCTGTTGGTGATGAATCAGACTGTCTGGTGGTGATGAATCAGACTGTCTGGTGGTGATGAATCAGACTGTCTGGTGATGATGAATCAGACTGGTGAGGTGATGATGAATCAGACTGGTGAGGTGATGATGAATCAGACTGTCTGATGGTGATGAATCAGACTGTCTGGTGATGATGAATCAGACTGGTGAGGTGATGATGAATCAGACTGTTTGGTGGTGATGAATCAGACTGTCTGGTGATGATGAATCAGACTGTCTGTTGGTGATGAATCCGACTGTCTGGTGGTGATGAATCAGACTGTCTGGTGGTGATGAATCAGACTGTCTGGTGATGATGAATCAGACTGGTGAGGTGATGATGAATCAGACTGGTGAGGTGATGATGAATCAGACTGTCTGATGGTGATGAATCAGACTGTCTGGTGATGATGAATCAGACTGGTGAGGTGATGATGAATCAAACTGGTGAGGTGATGATGAATCAAACTGGTGAGGTGATGATGAATCAGACTGGTGAGGTGATGATGAATCAGACTGGTGAGGTGATGATGAATCAAACTGGTGAGGTGATGATGAATCAGACTGTCTGGTGGTGATGAATCAGACTGCGTGGTGGTGATGAATCAGACTGCCTGGTGGTGATGAATCAGACTGTCTGGTGGTGATGAATCAGACTGTCTGGTGATGATGAATCAGACTGGTGAGGTGATGATGAATCAGACTGTCTGGTGATGATGAATCAGACTGGTGAGGTGATGATGAATCAGACTGGTGAGGTGATGAATCAGACTGTCTGGTGATGATGAATCAGACTGTCTGGTGATGATGAATCAGACTGGTGAGGTGATGATGAATCAGACTGGTGAGGTGATGATGAATCAGACTGTCTGGTGGTGATGAATCAGACTGTCTGGTGGTGATGAATCAGACTGTCTGGTGATGATGAATCAGACTGGTGAGGTGATGATCAATCAGACTGGTGAGGTGATGATGAATCAGACTGTCTGGTGGTGATGAATCAGACTGTCTGGTGGTGATGAATCAGACTGGTGAGGTGATGATGAATCAGACTGTCTGGTGATGATGAATCAGACTGGTGAGGTAATGAATCAGACTGTCTGGTGATGATGAATCAGACTGTCTGGTGGTGATGAATCAGACTGGTGAGGTGATGAATCAGAGTGTCTGGTGATGATGAATCAGACTGTCTGGTGAGGTGATGAATCAGACTGTCTGGTGGTGATGAATCAGACTGTTTGGTGGTGATGAATCAGACTGTCTGGTGGTGATGAATCAGACTGTCTGGTGATGATGAATCAGACTGTCTGTTGGTGATGAATCCGACTGTCTGGTGGTGATGAATCAGACTGTCTGGTGGTGATGAATCAGATTGTCTGGTGATGATGAATCAGACTGGTGAGGTGATGATGAATCAGACTGGTGAGGTGATGATGAATCAGACTGTCTGATGGTGATGAATCAGACTGTCTGGTGATGATGAATCAGACTGGTGAGGTGATGATGAATCAGACTGTCTGGTGGTGATGAATCAGACTGTCTGGTGGTGATGAATTAGACTGTCTGGTGGTGATGAATCAGACTGGTGAGGTGATGATGAATCAGACTGTCTGGTGATGATGAATCAGACTGGTGAGGTAATGAATCAGACTGTCTGGTGATGATGAATCAGACTGTCTGGTGGTGATGAATCAGACTGGTGAGGTGATGATGAATCAGACTGTCTGGTGATGATGAATCAGACTGGTGAGGTAATGAATCAGACTGTCTGGTGATGATGAATCAGACTGTCTGGTGGTGATGAATCAGACTGGTGAGGTGATGAATCAGACTGTCTGGTGATGATGAATCAGACTGTCTGGTGAGGTGATGAATCAGACTGTCTGGTGGTGATGAATCAGACTGTCTGGTGGTGATGAATCAGACTGTCTGGTGGTGATGAATCAGACTGGTGAGGTGATGATGAATCAGACTGTCTGGTGGTGATGAATCAGACTGGTGAGGTGATGAATCAGACTGTCTGGTGATGATGAATCAGACTGTCTAGTGATGATGAATCAAACTAGTGAGGTGATGATGAATCAGACTGTCTGGTGGTGATGAATCAGACTGTCTGGTGGTGATGAATCAGACTGTCTGGTGATGATAAATCAGACTGGTGAGGTGATGATGAATCAAACTGGTGAGGTGATGATGAATCAGACTGTCTGGTGGTGATGAATCAGACTGCCTGGTGGTGATGAATCAGACTGCCTGGTGGTGATGAATCAGACTGTCTGGTGATGATGAATCAGACTGCCTGGTGGTGATGAATCAGACTGCCTGGTGATGATGAATCAGACTGTCTGGTGGTGATGAATCAGACTGTCTGTTGATGATGAATCAGACTGTCTGGTGGTGATGAATCAGACTGTCTGGTGATGATGAATCAGACTGGTGAGGTGAGGATGAATCAGACTGTCTGGTGGTGATGAATCAGACTGGTGAGTTGATGATGAATCAGACTGCCTGGTGGTGAGGAATCAGACTGTCTGGTGGTGATGAATCAGACTGTCTGGTGGTGATGAATCAGACTGTCTGGTGGTGATGAATCAGACTGGTGAGGTGATGATGAATCAGACTGTCTGGTGGTGATGAATCAGACTGTCTGGTGGTGATGAATCAGACTGCCTGGTGGTGATGAATCAGACTGTCTGGTGGTGATGAATTAGACTGGTGAGGTGGTGATGAATCAGACTGTCTGGTGATGATGAATCAGACCAGTGAGGTGATGATGAATCAGACTGGTGAGGTGGTGATGAATTTGTATTTCCATTATTGTTTCTTATGAAAAGAAGAAGTGATGCAGTCCGTCTCTCCTCCCCTCTGAGCCAAGAGAGACTGGCATGGACAGTATTAATATCAGCCCTCTCCTCCACTCTGAGCCAAGAGAGACTGGCATGGACAGTATTAATATCAGCCCTCTCCTCCACTCTGAGCCAAGAGGGACTGGCATGGACAGTATTAATATCAGCCCTCTCCTCCACTCTGAGCCAAGAGAGACTGGCATGGACAGTATTAATATCAGCCCTCTCCTCCCCTCTGAGCCAAGAGGGACTGGCATGGACAGTATTAATATCAGCCCTCTCCTCCACTCTGAGCCAAGAGGGACTGGCATGGACAGTATTAATATCAGCCCTCTCCTCCACTCTGAGCCAAGAGGGACTGGCATGGACAGTATTAATATCAGCCCTCTCCTCCCCTCTGAGCCAAGAGAGACTGGCATGGACAGTATTAATATCAGCTCTCTCCTCCACTCTGAGCCAAGAGGGACTGGCATGGACAGTATTAATATCAGCCCTCTCCTCCACTCTGAGCCAAGAGGGACTGGCATGGACAGTATTAATATCAGCCCTCTCCTCCACTCTGAGCCAAGAGGGACTGGCATGGACAGTATTAATATCAGCCCTCTCCTCCACTCTGAGCCAAGAGAGACTGGCATGGACAGTATTAATATCAGCCCTCTGGTTACAATGAAGACGCAAGACGTACCGCTCTGTTCTGGGCTGCTGCTTTAA
>NC_074705.1:1660367-1707867 GCF_029448725.1 Salvelinus fontinalis
CTGTACACACTATATATTCTCCCCCTACTAATCCTGATGTGCTTGTCCTCAGCCCGGCGTCACCAGTGCCGGTACCACGCATCAGGGGTAGAGTAGGCTTTGAGGATACAGTGTGCCCTGTCCCTGCTCCCCGCACTAGTAGGAAGGTGCTTATCATTAGCACGGTGCCTCCAGTTCCGGCACCACGCACCAGGTCTACAGTGCGCCATATCCGGCCAGAGCCATCCGTCTCGCCAGCGCCATCTGAGCCATCCGTCTCCCCAGCGCCATCTGAGCCATCCGTCTCCCCAGCGCCATCTGAGCCATCCGTCTCCCCAGCGCCATCTGAGCCATCCGTCTGCCAGGAGCCTGCAAAGCCGCCCGTCTGCCATGAGCCTGCAAAGCCGCCCGTCTGCCATGAGCCTACAGAGCCGTCAGCCAGACAGGAGCCGCTAGAGCCATCAGCCAGACAGGAGCCGCTAGAGCCGTCAGCCAGACAGGATCTGCCAGAGCCGCCAACCAGACAGGATCTGCCAGAGCCGCCAACCAGACAGGATCTGCCAGAGCCGCCAACCAGACAGGATCTGCCAGAGCCGCCAACCAGACAGGATCTGCCAGAGCCGCCAGCGAGCCATGAGCAGCCAGAGCCGCCAGTGAGCCATGAGCAGCCAGAGCCGTCAGAGAGCCATGAGCAGCCAGAGCCGTCAGAGCGCCATGAGCAGCCAGAGCCGTCAGAGCGCCATGAGCGTCGAGAGCCGTCAGAGCGCCATGAGCGTCGTGAGCCGTCAGCCTGCCATGAGCGTCGAGAGCCGTCAGCCTGCCATGAGCGTCGAGAGCCGTCAGCCTGCCATGAGCGTCGAGAGCCGTCAGCCTGCCATGAGCGTCGAGAGCCGTCAGCCAGCCATGAGCTGCCCTTCAGCCTGAAAAGGCTAGATACCCAGAACTGCCCAGCAGTCCAGAGCTGTCTCTCTGTCCGGAGCTGCCCTTCAGTCCGGAGTTGCCCCTCTATCCTGAGCTACCTCTTTATCTTGAGCTACCTCTCTCTCCTAAGCTATCCCTCTGTCCTGAGCTACCTTGTCCCAGAGCTGTCCTTGATTCTGGTGTTGCCCCTAAATTTAGGTGGGGTTATTTGGAGGGTGGTCATTGTGGGGAGGCTACGGAAGCGGGGATTGATTATGGTGGGGTGGGAACCACGCCCGGAGCCTAAGCCACCACCGTGGTCAGATGCCCACCCAGACCCTCCCCTGGACTTTTTGGTGATGCGTTCGGAGTACGCATCTTGAGGGGGGGGTTATGTCATGTTCCTGACCTGTTTTCTGTTTAGTTTTGTGTGTTAGTTGGTCAGGACGTGAGTTTGGGTGGGCATTCTATGTTGTCTGTTTCTATGTTGGTTTAGGGTTGCCTGGTATGGCTCTCAATTGGAGGCAGGTGTTTGGCGTTCCTCTAATTGAGAGTCATATTTAGGTAGGCGGTTCACAGTGTTTGTTGGTGGGTGGTTGTCTCCTGTGTCCGTGTCAATGTTTGCACCATACGGGACTGTATACGGTTTGTTCATTTCATGTAGTCTGTTCCTGTTCATTTCGTTCGTCACGTTGTATGTAAGTTCGTCGTTCAGGACTGTCTACTTTCGTTTTGTTATTTTGTATCATTTTCAAGTATAGTTCGTTTTGTCTTGTTAAATAAATTCATCATGTCATTTCAACGCGCTGCACCTTGGTTCAATCCCTGCTCCTCCTCTTCTGATGAAGAGGAGGAGGATTATCGTTACAGCTATATTAACCAGACCATCCCATGGCACAGTGCTATATTAACCAGACCATCCCCTGGCACAGTGCTATATTAACCAGACCATCCCCTGACATGGCACAGTGCTATATTAACCAGACCATCCCCTGGCATGGCACAGTGCTATATTAACCAGACCATCCCCTGGCATGGCACAGTGCTATATTAACCAGACCATCCCCTGGCACAGTGCTATATTAACCAGACCATCCCCTGGCATGACACAGTGCTATATTAACCAGACCATCCCCTGGCATGACACAGTGCTATATTAACCAGGCCATCCCCTGGCACAGTGCTATATTAACCAGACCATCCCCTGGCATGACACAGTGCTATATTAACCAGACCATCCAATGACACAGTGCTATATTAACCAGACCATCCCCTGGCACAGTGCTATATTAACCAGACCATCCCCTGGCATGACACAGTGCTATATTAACCAGACCATCCCATGACACAGTGCTATATTAACCAGACCATCCCCTGGCACAGTGCTATATTAACCAGACCATCCCCTGGCATGGCACAGTGCTATATTAACCAGACCATCCCATGACACAGTGCTATATTAACCAGACCATCCCCTGGCATGGCACAGTGCTATATTAACCAGACCATCCCCTGGCATGACACAGTGCTATATTAACCAGACCATCCCCTGGCACAGTGCTATATTAACCAGACCATCCCCTGGCATGACACAGTGCTATATTAACCAGACCATCCCCTGGCATGGCACAGTGCTATATTAACCAGACCATCCCCTGGCATGGTGCTATATTAACCAGACCATCCCCTGGCACAGTGCTATATTAACCAGACCATCCCCTGGCATGGCGCTATATTAACCAGACCATCCCCTGGCATGGTGCTATATTAACCAGACCATCCCCTGGCATGGCACAGTGCTATATTAACCAGACCATCCCATGACACAGTGCTATATTAACCAGACCATCCCCTGGCATGGCACAGTGCTATATTAACCAGACCATCCCCTGGCATGGCACAGTGCTATATTAACCAGACCATCCCCTGGCATGGTGCTATATTAACCAGACCATCCCCTGGCACAGTGCTATATTAACCAGACCATCCCCTGGCATGGCGCTATATTAACCAGACCATCCCCTGGCATGGTGCTATATTAACCAGACCATCCCCTGGCATGGCACAGTGCTATATTAACCAGACCATCCCATGACACAGTGCTATATTAACCAGACCATCCCCTGGCATGGCACAGTGCTATATTAACCAGACCATCCCCTGGCATGGTGCTATATTAACCAGACCATCCCCTGGCATGGCACAGTGCTATATTAACCAGACCATCCCCTTGCATGGCACAGTGCTATATTAACCAGACCATCCCCTGGCACAGTGCTATATTAACCAGACCATCCCCTGGCATGGCACAGTGCTATATTAACCAGACCATCCCCTGGCACAGTGCTATATTAACCAGACCATCCCCTTGCATGGCACAGTGCTATATTAACCAGACCATCCCCTTGCATGGCACAGTGCTATATTAACCAGACCATCCCCTGGCACAGTGCTATATTAACCAGACCATCCCCTGGCATGACACAGTGCTATATTAACCAGACCATCCCCTGGCATGGCACAGTGCTATATTAACCAGACCATCCCCTGGCATGACACAGTGCTATATTAACCAGACCATCCCCTTGCATGGCACAGTGCTATATTAACCAGACCATCCCCTGGCATGGTGCTATATTAACCAGACCATCCCCTGGCATGGTGCTATATTAACCAGACCATCCCCTGGCATGGTGCTATATTAACCAGACCATCCCCTGGCATGACAAAGTGCTATATTAACCAGACCATCCCATGGTACAGTGCTATATTAACCAGACCATCCCCTGGCATGGTGCTATATTAACCAGACCATCCCCTTGCATGGCACAGTGCTATATTAACCAGACCATCCCCTGGCATGACACAGTGCTATATTAACCAGACCATCCCCTGGCACAGTGCTATATTAACCAGACCATCCCCTGGCATGACACAGTGCTATATTAACCAGACCATCCCCTGGCATGACACAGTGCTATATTAACCAGACCATCCCCTTGCATGGCACAGTGCTATATTAACCAGACCTTCCCCTGGCATAGTGCTATATTAACCAGACCATCCCCTGGCATGGCACAGTGCTATATTAACCAGACCATCCCCTTGCATGACACAGTGCTATATTAACCAGACCATCCCCTGGCATGGCACAGTGCTATATTAACCAGACCATCCCATGACACAGTGCTATATTAACCAGACCATCCCCTGGCACAGTGCTATATTAACCAGACCATCCCCTGGCATGACACAGTGCTATATTAACCAGACCATCCCCTGGCACAGTGCTATATTAACCAGACCATCCCCTGGCATGACACAGTGCTATATTAACCAGACCATCCCCTGGCACAGTGCTATATTAACCAGACCATCCCCTGGCATGGCACAGTGCTATATTAACCAGACCATCCCCTGGCATGACACAGTGCTATATTAACCAGACCATCCCCTGGCATGACACAGTGCTATATTAACCAGACCATCCCATGACACAGTGCTATATTAACCAGACCATCCCCTTGCATGACACAGTGCTATATTAACCAGACCATCCCCTTGCATGACACAGTTTTATATTAACCAGACCATCCCATGACACAGTGCTATATTAACCAGACCATCCCCTGGCATGGCACAGTTTTATATTAACCAGACCATCCCATGGCACAGTGCTATATTAACCAGACCATCCCCTTGCATGACACAGTGCTATATTAACCAGACCATCCCCTGGCATGGTGCTATATTAACCAGACCATCCCATGGTACAGTGCTATATTAACCAGACCATCCCCTTGCATGGTGCTATATTAACCAGACCATCCCATGGCACAGTGCTATATTAACCAGACCATCCGATGACACAGTGCTATATTAACAAGACCATCCCCTGGCATGGTGCTATATTAACCAGACCATCCCATGGCACAGTGCTATATTAACCAGACCATCCCATGGCACAGTGCTATATTAACCAGACCATCCCCTGGCACAGTGCTATATTAACCAGACCATCCCCTGGCACAGTGCTATATTAACCAGACCATCCCATGACACAGTGCTATATTAACCAGACCATCCACTGGCATGACACAGTGCTATATTAACCAGACCATCCCCTGGCATGACACAGTGCTATATTAACCAGACCATCCCCTGGCACAGTGCTATATTAACCAGACCATCCCCTGGCATGACACAGTGCTATATTAACCAGACCATCCCCTGGCACAGTGCTATATTAACCAGACCATCCCCTGGCATGACACAGTGCTATATTAACCAGACCATCCCCTGGCATGACACAGTGCTATATTAACCAGACCATCCCCTGGCATGGTGCTATATTAACCAGACCATCCCCTGGCATGGTGCTATATTAACCAGACCATCCCATGGCACAGTGCTATATTAACCAGACCATCCCCTTGCATGGTGCTATATTAACCAGACCATCCCATGGCACAGTGCTATATTAACCAGACCATCCCATGGCACAGTGCTATATTAACCAGACCATCCCCTTGCATGACACAGTGCTATATTAACCAGACCATCCCCTGGCATGGCACAGTGCTATATTAACCAGACCATCCCATGACACAGTGCTATATTAACCAGACCATCCCCTGGCACAGTGCTATATTAACCAGACCATCCCCTGGCATGGCACAGTGCTATATTAACCAGACCATCCCCTGGCACAGTGCTATATTAACCAGACCATCCCCTGGCACAGTGTTATATTAACCAGACCATCCCCTGGCACAGTGCTATATTAACCAGACCATCCCCTGGCATGACACAGTGCTATATTAACCAGACCATCCCCTGGCATGGCACAGTGCTATATTAACCAGACCATCCCCTGGCACAGTGCTATATTAACCAGACCATCCCCTGGCATGACACAGTGCTATATTAACCAGACCATCCCCTGGCACAGTGCTATATTAACCAGACCATCCCCTGGCATGGCACAGTGCTATATTAACCAGACCATCCCATGACACAGTGCTATATTAACCAGACCATCCCCTGGCATGACACAGTGCTATATTAACCAGACCATCCCCTGGCATGGCACAGTGCTATATTAACCAGACCATCCCATGGCACAGTGCTATATTAACCAGACCATCCCATGACACAGTGCTATATTAACCAGACCATCCCCTGGCATGGTGCTATATTAACCAGACCATCCCATGGTACAGTGCTATATTAACCAGACCATCCCCTTGCATGGTGCTATATTAACCAGACCATCCCATGGCACAGTGCTATATTAACCAGACCATCCGATGACACAGTGCTATATTAACAAGACCATCCCCTGGCATGGTGCTATATTAACCAGACCATCCCATGGCACAGTGCTATATTAACCAGACCATCCCATGGCACAGTGCTATATTAACCAGACCATCCCCTGGCACAGTGCTATATTAACCAGACCATCCCCTGGCACAGTGCTATATTAACCAGACCATCCCATGACACAGTGCTATATTAACCAGACCATCCACTGGCATGACACAGTGCTATATTAACCAGACCATCCCCTGGCATGACACAGTGCTATATTAACCAGACCATCCCCTGGCACAGTGCTATATTAACCAGACCATCCCCTGGCATGACACAGTGCTATATTAACCAGACCATCCCCTGGCACAGTGCTATATTAACCAGACCATCCCCTGGCATGACACAGTGCTATATTAACCAGACCATCCCCTGGCATGACACAGTGCTATATTAACCAGACCATCCCCTGGCATGGTGCTATATTAACCAGACCATCCCCTGGCATGGTGCTATATTAACCAGACCATCCCATGGCACAGTGCTATATTAACCAGACCATCCCCTTGCATGGTGCTATATTAACCAGACCATCCCATGGCACAGTGCTATATTAACCAGACCATCCCATGGCACAGTGCTATATTAACCAGACCATCCCCTTGCATGACACAGTGCTATATTAACCAGACCATCCCCTGGCATGGCACAGTGCTATATTAACCAGACCATCCCATGACACAGTGCTATATTAACCAGACCATCCCCTGGCACAGTGCTATATTAACCAGACCATCCCCTGGCATGGCACAGTGCTATATTAACCAGACCATCCCCTGGCACAGTGCTATATTAACCAGACCATCCCCTGGCACAGTGTTATATTAACCAGACCATCCCCTGGCACAGTGCTATATTAACCAGACCATCCCCTGGCATGACACAGTGCTATATTAACCAGACCATCCCCTGGCATGGCACAGTGCTATATTAACCAGACCATCCCCTGGCACAGTGCTATATTAACCAGACCATCCCCTGGCATGACACAGTGCTATATTAACCAGACCATCCCCTGGCACAGTGCTATATTAACCAGACCATCCCCTGGCATGGCACAGTGCTATATTAACCAGACCATCCCATGACACAGTGCTATATTAACCAGACCATCCCCTGGCATGACACAGTGCTATATTAACCAGACCATCCCCTGGCATGGCACAGTGCTATATTAACCAGACCATCCCATGGCACAGTGCTATATTAACCAGACCATCCCATGACACAGTGCTATATTAACCAGACCATCCCCTGGCACAGTGCGATATTAACCAGACCATCCCCTGGCATGGCACAGTGCTATATTAACCAGACCATCCCCTGGCACAGTGCTATATTAACCAGACCATCCCCTGGCATGACACAGTGCTATATTAACCAGACCATCCCATGGCACAGTGCTATATTAACCAGACCATCCCATGGCACAGTGCTATATTAACCAGACCATCCCATGGCACAGTGCTATATTAACCAGACCATCCCCTGGCATGACACAGTGCTATATTAACCAGACCATCCCCTGGCATGACACAGTGCTATATTAACCAGACCATCCCCTGGCATGACACAGTGCTATATTAACCAGACCATCCCATGGCACAGTGCTATATTAACCAGACCATCCCCTGGCATGACACAGTGCTATATTAACCAGACCATCCCATGGCACAGTGCTATATTAACCAGACCATCCCCTGGCATGACACAGTGCTATATTAACCAGACCATCCCCTGGCATGGCACAGTGCTATATTAACCAGACCATCCCCTGGCACAGTGCTATATTAACCAGACCATCCCCTGGCATGGCACAGTGCTATATTAACCAGACCATCCCCTGGCATGACACAGTGCTATATTAACCAGACCATCCCCTGGCACAGTGCTATATTAACCAGACCATCCCCTGGCATGACACAGTGCTATATTAACCAGACCATCCCATGACACAGTGCTATATTAACCAGACCATCCCCTGGCATGGCACAGTGCTATAAGCACATTTACCCCTATGTCAAGAGAGAGGGTATTGTCCCAGAGTGGAAACTCAGCAGAACAGCCCACCTCAGACCCGGACCACAAACCTCAACCCCCCTAATGGGACAGACAACACAGAACCTACCAACCAAAACAGCCCCCCCCCCCCCCCCCCCAGCTAACAGCCCTCCTGTCAGCTCCCCTGATAACTCTCCTGACAACCCCCCCCCTCCCCCCCACATCCACCGATGACACACAATAGCCAGAGATTGTGCTCCTCATTCACTCAAATGGTAAATAAATTCAAGTGGATAAACGTTTTTCCCAAACACAAAGTGACTAAACTCTGGTGCCCAAACACTAGGCAGGACCTGGAGCTGTTGTCAGAAGACAGACTAGGATCCACCAGCCACATCATAATTCACATGGGCATAAATTACCTGAGAACACAGCAGGAAAAGGTGGTCACAGCACTGAAGGGACTGATTGAAAAAGCTTATTCCACTTTCACCCTGCTACCACTAAAACACTTTCACCCTGCCACCACTAAAATACTTTCACCCTGCTACCACAAAAAGACTTTCACCCTGCTACCACTAAAAGACTTTCACCCTGCCACCACTAAAACACTTTCACCCTGCTACCACTAAAAGACTTTCACCCTGCCACCACTAAAATACTTTCACCCTGCCACCACTAAAATACTTTCACCCTGCCACCACTAAAATACTTTCACCCTGCTACCACTAAAAGACTTTCACCCTGCTACCACTAAAATACTTTCACCCTGCTACCACTAAAACACTTTCACCCTGCTACCACTAAAATACTTTCACCCTGCCACCACTAAAAGACTTTCACCCTGCTACCACTAAAAGACTTTCACCCTGCTACCACGAAAATACTTTCACCCTGCCACCACTAAAAGACTTTCACCCTGCTACCACTAAAAGACTTTCACCCTGCTGCCACGAAAATACTTTCACCCTGCCACCACTAAAATACTTTCACCCTGCTACCACTAAAAGACTTTCACCCTGCTACCACGAAAATACTTTCACCCTGCCACCACTAAAAGACTTTCACCCTGCTACCACGAAAAGACTTTCCCATCTACCACACTACCGGGTGGGTGGTATAGAGGAGACGGACCTACTGGTTGCCCTCTAGGTTACAGAGAGCTGGTAGTCCCATCCACCACACTACCAGGTGGGTGGTATAGAGGAGACGGACCTACTAGTTGCCCTCTAGGTTACAGAGAGCTGGTAGTCCCATCCACCACACTACCAGGTGGGTGGTATAGAGGAGACGGACCTACTAGTTGCCCTCTAGGTTACAGAGAGCTGGTAGTCCCATCCACCACACTACCAGGTGGGTGGTATAGAGGAGACGGACCTACTAGTTGCCCTCTAGGTTACAGAGAGCTGGTAGTCCCATCCACCACACTACCAGGTGGGTGGTATAGAGGAGACGGACCTACTAGTTGCCCTCTAGGTTACAGAGAGCTGGTAGTCCCATCCACCACACTACCAGGTGGGTGGTATAGAGGAGACGGACCTACTAGTTGCCTTCTAGGTTACAGAGAGCTGATAGTCCCATCCACCACACTACCAGGTGGGTGGTATAGAGGAGACGGACCCACTGGTTGCCCTCTAGGTTACAGAGAGCTGGTAGTCCCATCCACCACACTACCAGGTGGGTGGTATAGAGGAGATGGACCTACTACTTGCCCTCTAGGTTACAGAGAGCTGGTAGTCCCATCTACCAAACTACCAGGTGGGTGGTATAGAGGAGACGGACCTACTAGTTGCCCTCTAGGGTACAGAGAGCTGGTAGTCCCATCCACCACACTACCAGGTAGGTGGTATAGAGGAGACGGACCCACTGGTTGCCCTCTAGGTTACAGAGAGCTGGTAGTCCCATCTACCACACTACCAGGTGGGTGGTATAGAGGAGATGGACCCACTGGTTGCCCTCTAGGTTACAGAGAGCTGGTAGTCCCATCCACCACACTACCAGGTTGGTGGTATAGAGGAGACGGACCTACTAGTTGCCCTCTATGTTACAGAAAGCTGGTAGTCCCATCCACCACACTACCAGGTGGGTGGTATAGAGGAGACGGACCTACTAGTTGCCCTCTAGGTTACAGAGAGCTGGTAGTCCCATCCACCACACTACCAGGTGGGTGGTATAGAGGAGACGGACCTACTAGTTGCCCTCTAGGTTACAGAGAGCTGGTAGTCCTATCCACCAAACTACCAGGTGGGTGGTATAGAGGAGACGGACCTACTAGTTGCCCTCTAGGTTACAGAGAGCTGGTAGTCCCATCCACCACACTACCAGGTGGGTGGTATAGAGGAGACGGACCTACTAGTTGCCCTCTAGGTTACAGAGAGCTGGTAGTCCCATCCACCACACTACCAGGTGGGTGGTATAGAAGAGACGGACCTACTAATTGCCCTCTAGGTTACAGAGAGCTGGTAGTCCCATCCACCACACTACCAGGTGGGTGGTATAGAGGAGACGGACCTACTGGTTGCCCTCTAGGTTACAGAGAGTTGGTAGTCCCATCTACCAAACTACCAGGTGGGTGGTATAGAGGAGACGGACCTACTAGTTGCCCTCTAGGTTACAGAGAGCTGGTAGTCCCATCCACCACACTACCAAGTCGGTGGTATAGAGGAGACGGACCTACTAGTTGCCCTCGAGGTTACAGAGAGCTGGTAGTCCCATCCACCACACTACCAGGTGGGTGGTATAGAGGAGACGGACCTACTAGTTGTCCTCTAGGTTACAGAGAGCTGGTAGTCCCATCCACCACACTACCAGGTGGGTGGTATAGAGGAGACGGACCTACTAGTTGCCCTCTAGGTTACAGAGAGCTGGTAGTCCCATCCACCACACTACCAGGTGGGTAGTATAGAGGAGACGGACCTACTAGTTGCCCTCTAGGTTACAGAGAGCTGGTAGTCCCATCCACCACACTATAAGGTGGGTGGTATAGAGGAGACGGACCTACTAGTTGCCTTCTAGGTTACAGAGAGCTGATAGTCCCATCCACCACACTACCAGGTGGGTGGTATAGAGGAGATGGACCCACTGGTTGCCCTCTAGGTTACAGAGAGCTGGTAGTCCCATCCACCACACTACCAGGTTGGTGGTATAGAGGAGACGGACCTACTAGTTGCCCTCTAGGTTACAGAGAGCTGGTAGTCCCATCCACCACACTACCAGGTGGGTGGTATAGAGGAGACGGACCCACTGGTTGCCCTCTAGGTTACAGAGAGCTGGTAGTCCCATCCACCACACTACCAGGTGGGTGGTATAGAGGAGACGGACCTACTAGTTGCCCTCTAGGTTACAGAGAGCTGGTAGTCCTATCCACCAAACTACCAGGTGGGTGGTATAGAGGAGACGGACCTACTAGTTGCCCTCTAGGTTACAGAGAGCTGGTAGTCCTATCCACCACACTACCAGGTGGGTGGTATAGAGGAGACGGACGTACTAGTTGCCCTCTAGGTTACAGAGAGCTGGTAGTCCCATCCACCACACTACCAGGTTGGTGGTATAGAAGAGACGGACCTACTAGTTGCCCTCTAGGTTACAGAGAGCTGGTAGTCCCATCAACCACACTACCAGGTGGGTGGTATAGAGGAGACGGACCCACTGGTTGCCCTCTAGGTTACAGAGAGTTGGTAGTCCCATCTACCAAACTACCAGGTGGGTGGTATAGAGGAGACGGACCTACTAGTTGCCCTCTAGGTTACAGAGAGCTGGTAGTCCCATCCACCACACTACCAAGTCGGTGGTATAGAGGAGACGGACCTACTAGTTGCCCTCTAGGTTACAGAGAGCTGTAGTCCCATCCACCACACTACCAGGTGGGTGGTATAGAGGAGACGGACCTACTAGTTGCCCTCTAGGTTACAGAGAGCTGGTAGTCCCATCCACCACACTACCAGGTGGGTGGTATAGAGGAGACGGACCTACTAGTTGCCCTCTAGGTTACAGAGAGCTGGTAGTCCCATCCACCACACTACCAGGTGGGTGGTATAGAGGAGACGGACCTACTAGTTGCCCTCTAGGTTACAGAGAGCTGGTAGTCCAATCCACCACACTACCAGGTGGGTGGTATAGAGGAGACGGACCTACTAGTTGCCCTCTAGGTTACAGAGAGCTGGTAGTCCCATCCACCACACTACCAGGTGGGTGGTATAGAGGAGACGGACCTACTAGTTGCCCTCTAGGTTACAGAGAGCTGGTAGTCCCATCCACCACACTACCAGGTGGGTGGTATAGAGGAGACGGACCTACTAGTTGCTTTCTAGGTTACAGAGAGCTGGTAGTCCCATCCACCACACTACCAGGTGGGTGGTATAGAGGAGACGGACCCACTGGTTGCCCTCTAGGTTACAGAGAGCTGGTAGTCCCATCCACCAAACTACCAGGTGGGTGGTATAGAGGAGATGGACCCACTGGTTGCCCTCTAGGTTACAGAGAGCTGGTAGTCCCATCCACCACACTACCAGGTTGGTGGTATAGAGGAGACGGACCTACTAGTTGCCCTCTATGTTACAGAAAGCTGGTAGTCCCATCCACCACACTACCAGGTGGGTGGTATAGAGGAGACGGACCTACTAGTTGCCCTCTAGGTTACAGAGAGCTGGTAGTCCCATCCACCACACTACCAGGTGGGTGGTATAGAGGAGACGGACCTACTAGTTGCCCTCTAGGTTACAGAGAGCTGGTAGTCCTATCCACCAAACTACCAGGTGGGTGGTATAGAGGAGACGGACCTACTAGTTGCCCTCTAGGTTACAGAGAGCTGGTAGTCCCATCCACCACACTACCAGGTGGGTGGTATAGAGGAGACGGACGTACTAGTTGCCCTCTAGGTTACAGAGAGCTGGTAGTCCCATCCACCACACTACCAGGTTGGTGGTATAGAAGAGACGGACCTACTAGTTGCCCTCTAGGTTACAGAGAGCTGGTAGTCCCATCCACCACACTACCAGGTGGGTGGTATAGAGGAGACGGACCCACTGGTTGCCCTCTAGGTTACAGAGAGTTGGTAGTCCCATCTACCAAACTACCAGGTGGGTGGTATAGAGGAGACGGACCTACTAGTTGCCCTCTAGGTTACAGAGAGCTGGTAGTCCCATCCACCACACTACCAAGTCGGTGGTATAGAGGAGACGGACCTACTAGTTGCCCTCTAGGTTACAGAGAGCTGGTAGTCCCATCCACCACACTACCAGGTGGGTGGTATAGAGGAGACGGACCTACTAGTTGCCCTCTAGGTTACAGAGAGCTGGTAGTCCCATCCACCACACTACCAGGTGGGTGGTATAGAGGAGACGGACCTACTAGTTGCCCTCTAGGTTACAGAGAGCTGGTAGTCCCATCCACCACACTACCAGGTGGGTGGTATAGAGGAGACGGACCTACTAGTTGCCCTCTAGGTTACAGAGAGCTGGTAGTCCAATCCACCACACTACCAGGTGGGTGGTATAGAGGAGACGGACCTACTAGTTGCCCTCTAGGTTACAGAGAGCTGGTAGTCCCATCCACCACACTACCAGGTGGGTGGTATAGAGGAGACGGACCTACTAGTTGCCCTCTAGGTTACAGAGAGCTGGTAGTCCCATCCACCACACTACCAGGTGGGTGGTATAGAGGAGACGGACCTACTAGTTGCTTTCTAGGTTACAGAGAGCTGGTAGTCCCATCCACCACACTACCAGGTGGGTGGTATAGAGGAGACGGACCCACTGGTTGCCCTCTAGGTTACAGAGAGCTGGTAGTCCCATCCACCACACTACCAGGTGGGTGGTATAGAGGAGACGGACCTACTAGTTGTCCTCTAGGTTACAGAGAGCTGGTAGTCCCATCCACCACACTACCAGGTGGGTGGTATAGAGGAGACGGACCTACTAGTTGCCCTCTAGGTTACAGAGAGCTGGTAGTCCCATCCACCACACTACCAGGTGGGTAGTATAGAGGAGACGGACCTACTAGTTGCCCTCTAGGTTACAGAGAGCTGGTAGTCCCATCCACCACACTATAAGGTGGGTGGTATAGAGGAGACGGACCTACTAGTTGCCTTCTAGGTTACAGAGAGCTGATAGTCCCATCCACCACACTACCAGGTGGGTGGTATAGAGGAGACGGACCCACTGGTTGCCCTCTAGGTTACAGAGAGCTGGTAGTCCCATCCACCACACTACCAGGTGGGTGGTATAGAGGAGATGGACCTACTAGTTGCCCTCTAGGTTACAGAGAGCTGGTAGTCCCATCTACCAAACTACCAGGTGGGTGGTATAGAGGAGACGGACCTACTAGTTGCCCTCTAGGGTACAGAGAGCTGGTAGTCCCATCCACCACACTACCAGGTAGGTGGTATAGAGGAGACGGACCCACTGGTTGCCCTCTAGGTTACAGAGAGCTGGTAGTCCCATCTACCACACTACCAGGTGGGTGGTATAGAGGAGATGGACCCACTGGTTGCCCTCTAGGTTACAGAGAGCTGGTAGTCCCATCCACCACACTACCAGGTTGGTGGTATAGAGGAGACGGACCTACTAGTTGCCCTCTATGTTACAGAAAGCTGGTAGTCCCATCCACCACACTACCAGGTGGGTGGTATAGAGGAGACGGACCTACTAGTTGCCCTCTAGGTTACAGAGAGCTGGTAGTCCCATCCACCACACTACCAGGTGGGTGGTATAGAGGAGACGGACCTACTAGTTGCCCTCTAGGTTACAGAGAGCTGGTAGTCCTATCCACCAAACTACCAGGTGGGTGGTATAGAGGAGACGGACCTACTAGTTGCCCTCTAGGTTACAGAGAGCTGGTAGTCCTATCCACCACACTACCAGGTGGGTGGTATAGAGGAGACGGACGTACTAGTTGCCCTCTAGGTTACAGAGAGCTGGTAGTCCCATCCACCACACTACCAGGTTGGTGGTATAGAAGAGACGGACCTACTAGTTGCCCTCTAGGTTACAGAGAGCCGGTAGTCCCATCAACCACACTACCAGGTGGGTGGTATAGAGGAGACGGACCCACTGGTTGCCCTCTAGGTTACAGAGAGTTGGTAGTCCCATCTACCAAACTACCAGGTGGGTGGTATAGAGGAGACGGACCTACTAGTTGCCCTCTAGGTTACAGAGAGCTGGTAGTCCCATCCACCACACTACCAAGTCGGTGGTATAGAGGAGACGGACCTACTAGTTGCCCTCTAGGTTACAGAGAGCTGTAGTCCCATCCACCACACTACCAGGTGGGTGGTATAGAGGAGACGGACCTACTAGTTGCCCTCTAGGTTACAGAGAGCTGGTAGTCCCATCCACCACACTATCAGGTGGGTGGTATAGAGGAGACGGACCTACTAGTTGCCCTCTAGGTTACAGAGAGCTGGTAGTCCCATCCACCACACTACCAGGTGGGTGGTATAGAGGAGACGGACCTACTAGTTGCCCTCTAGGTTACAGAGAGCTGGTAGTCCAATCCACCACACTACCAGGTGGGTGGTATAGAGGAGACGGACCTACTAGTTGCCCTCTAGGTTACAGAGAGCTGGTAGTCCCATCCACCACACTACCAGGTGGGTGGTATAGAGGAGACGGACCTACTAGTTGTTGCCCTCTAGGTTACAGAGAGCTGGTAGTCCCATCCACCACACTACCAGGTGGGTGGTATAGAGGAGACGGACCTACTAGTTGCTTTCTAGGTTACAGAGAGCTGGTAGTCCCATCCACCACACTACCAGGTGGGTGGTATAGAGGAGACGGACCCACTGGTTGCCCTCTAGGTTACAGAGAGCTGGTAGTCCCATCCACCAAACTACCAGGTGGGTGGTATAGAGGAGATGGACCCACTGGTTGCCCTCTAGGTTACAGAGAGCTGGTAGTCCCATCCACCACACTACCAGGTTGGTGGTATAGAGGAGACGGACCTACTAGTTGCCCTCTATGTTACAGAAAGCTGGTAGTCCCATCCACCACACTACCAGGTGGGTGGTATAGAGGAGACGGACCTACTAGTTGCCCTCTAGGTTACAGAGAGCTGGTAGTCCCATCCACCACACTACCAGGTGGGTGGTATAGAGGAGACGGACCTACTAGTTGCCCTCTAGGTTACAGAGAGCTGGTAGTCCTATCCACCAAACTACCAGGTGGGTGGTATAGAGGAGACGGACCTACTAGTTGCCCTCTAGGTTACAGAGAGCTGGTAGTCCCATCCACCACACTACCAGGTGGGTGGTATAGAGGAGACGGACGTACTAGTTGCCCTCTAGGTTACAGAGAGCTGGTAGTCCCATCCACCACACTACCAGGTTGGTGGTATAGAAGAGACGGACCTACTAGTTGCCCTCTAGGTTACAGAGAGCTGGTAGTCCCATCCACCACACTACCAGGTGGGTGGTATAGAGGAGACGGACCCACTGGTTGCCCTCTAGGTTACAGAGAGTTGGTAGTCCCATCTACCAAACTACCAGGTGGGTGGTATAGAGGAGACGGACCTACTAGTTGCCCTCTAGGTTACAGAGAGCTGGTAGTCCCATCCACCACACTACCAAGTCGGTGGTATAGAGGAGACGGACCTACTAGTTGCCCTCTAGGTTACAGAGAGCTGGTAGTCCCATCCACCACACTACCAGGTGGGTGGTATAGAGGAGACGGACCTACTAGTTGCCCTCTAGGTTACAGAGAGCTGGTAGTCCCATCCACCACACTACCAGGTGGTTGGTATAGAGGAGACGGACCTACTAGTTGCCCTCTAGGTTACAGAGAGCTGGTAGTCCAATCCACCACACTACCAGGTGGGTGGTATAGAGGAGACGGACCTACTAGTTGCCCTCTAGGTTACAGAGAGCTGGTAGTCCAATCCACCACACTACCAGGTGGGTGGTATAGAGGAGACGGACCTACTAGTTGCCCTCTAGGTTACAGAGAGCTGGTAGTCCCATCCACCACACTACCAGGTGGGTGGTATAGAGGAGACGGACCTACTAGTTGCCCTCTAGGTTACAGAGAGCTGGTAGTCCCATCCACCACACTACCAGGTGGGTGGTATAGAGGAGACGGACCTACTAGTTGCTTTCTAGGTTACAGAGAGCTGGTAGTGCCATCCACCACACTACCAGGTGGGTGGTATAGAGGAGACGGACCCACTGGTTGCCCTCTAGGTTACAGAGAGCTGGTAGTCCCATCCACCAAACTACCAGGTGGGTGGTATAGAGGAGACGGACCTACTAGTTGCCCTCTAGGTTACAGAGAGCTGGTAGTCCCATCCACCACACTACCAGGTGGGTGGTATAGAGGAGACGGACCCACTGGTTGCCCTCTAGGTTACAGAGAGCTGGTAGTCCCATCCACCAAACTACCAGGTGGGTGGTATAGAGGAGATGGACCCACTGGTTGCCCTCTAGGTTACAGAGAGCTGGTAGTCCCATCCACCACACTACCAGGTTGGTGGTATAGAGGAGACGGACCTACTAGTTGCCCTCTATGTTACAGAAAGCTGGTAGTCCCATCCACCACACTACCAGGTGGGTGGTATAGAGGAGACGGACCTACTAGTTGCCCTCTAGGTTACAGAGAGCTGGTAGTCCCATCCACCACACTACCAGGTGGGTGGTATAGAGGAGACGGACCTACTAGTTGCCCTCTAGGTTACAGAGAGCTGGTAGTCCTATCCACCAAACTACCAGGTGGGTGGTATAGAGGAGACGGACCTACTAGTTGCCCTCTAGGTTACAGAGAGTTGGTAGTCCCATCCACCACACTACCAGGTGGGTGGTATAGAGGAGACGGACGTACTAGTTGCCCTCTAGGTTACAGAGAGCTGGTAGTCCCATCCACCACACTACCAGGTTGGTGGTATAGAAGAGACGGACCTACTAGTTGCCCTCTAGGTTACAGAGAGCTGGTAGTCCCATCCACCACACTACCAGGTGGGTGGAATAGAAGAGACGGACCCACTGGTTGCCCTCTAGGTTACAGAGAGTTGGTAGTCCCATCTACCAAACTACCAGGTGGGTGGTATAGAGGAGACGGACCTACTAGTTGCCCTCTAGGTTACAGAGAGCTGGTAGTCCCATCCACCACACTACCAAGTCGGTGGTATAGAGGAGACGGACCTACTAGTTGCCCTCTAGGTTACAGAGAGCTGGTAGTCCCATCCACCACACTACCAGGTGGGTGGTATAGAGGAGACGGACCTACTAGTTGCCCTCTAGGTTACAGAGAGCTGGTAGTCCCATCCACCACACTACCAGGTTGGTGGTATAGAAGAGACGGACCTACTAGTTGCCCTCTAGGTTACAGAGAGCTGGTAGTCCCATCCACCACACTACCAGGTGGGTGGTATAGAAGAGACGGACCCACTGGTTGCCCTCTAGGTTACAGAGAGTTGGTAGTCCCATCTACCAAACTACCAGGTGGGTGGTATAGAGGAGACGGACCTACTAGTTGCCCTCTAGGTTACAGAGAGCTGGTAGTCCCATCCACCACACTACCAAGTCGGTGGTATAGAGGAGACGGACCTACTAGTTGCCCTCTAGGTTACAGAGAGCTGGTAGTCCCATCCACCACACTACCAGGTGGGTGGTATAGAGGAGACGGACCTACTAGTTGCCCTCTAGGTTACAGAGAGCTGGTAGTCCCATCCACCACACTACCAGGTGGGTGGTATAGAGGAGACGGACCTACTAGTTGCCCTCTAGGTTACAGAGAGCTGGTAGTCCAATCCACCACACTACCAGGTGGGTGGTATAGAGGAGACGGACCTACTAGTTGCCCTCTAGGTTACAGAGAGCTGGTAGTCCCATCCACCACACTACCAGGTGGGTGGTATAGAGGAGACGGACTTACTAGTTGCCCTCTAGGTTACAGAGAGCTGGTAGTCCCATCCACCACACTACCAGGTGGGTGGTATAGAGGAGACGGACCTACTAGTTGCTTTCTAGGTTACAGAGAGCTGGTAGTCCCATCAACCACACTACCAGGTGGGTGGTATAGAGGAGACGGACCCACTGGTTGCCCTCTAGGTTACAGAGAGCTGGTAGTCCCATCCACCAAACTACCAGGTGGGTGGTATAGAGGAGACGGACCTACTAGTTGCCCTCTAGGTTACAGAGAGCTGGTAGTCCCATCCACCACACTACCAGGTGGGTGGTATAGAGGAGACGGACCTACTAGTTGCCCTCTAGGTTACAGAGAGCTGGTAGTCCCATCCACCACACTACCAGGTGGGTGGTATAGAGGAGACGGACCTACTAGTTGCCCTCTAGGTTACAGAGAGCTGGTAGTCCTATCCACCAAACTACCAGGTGGGTGGTATAGAGGAGACGGACCTACTAGTTGCCCTCTAGGTTACAGAGAGCTGGTAGTCCCATCCACCACACTACCAGGTGGGTGGTATAGAGGAGACGGACGTACTAGTTGCCCTCTAGGTTACAGAGAGCTGGTAGTCCCATCCACCACACTACCAGGTTGGTGGTATAGAAGAGACGGACCTACTAGTTGCCCTCTAGGTTACAGAGAGCTGGTAGTCCCATCCACCACACTACCAGGTGGGTGGTATAGAGGAGACGGACCCACTGGTTGCCCTCTAGGTTACAGAGAGTTGGTAGTCCCATCTACCAAACTACCAGGTGGGTGGTATAGAGGAGACGGACCTACTAGTTGCCCTCTAGGTTACAGAGAGCTGGTAGTCCCATCCACCACACTACCAAGTCGGTGGTATAGAGGAGACGGACCTACTAGTTGCCCTCTAGGTTACAGAGAGCTGGTAGTCCCATCCACCACACTACCAGGTGGGTGGTATAGAGGAGACGGACCTACTAGTTGCCCTCTAGGTTACAGAGAGCTGGTAGTCCCATCCACCACACTACCAGGTGGGTGGTATAGAGGAGACGGACCTACTAGTTGCCCTCTAGGTTACAGAGAGCTGGTAGTCCCATCCACCACACTACCAGGTGGGTGGTATAGAGGAGACGGACCTACTAGTTGCCCTCTAGGTTACAGAGAGCTGGTAGTCCAATCCACCACACTACCAGGTGGGTGGTATAGAGGAGACGGACCTACTAGTTGCCCTCTAGGTTACAGAGAGCTGGTAGTCCCATCCACCACACTACCAGGTGGGTGGTATAGAGGAGACGGACCTACTAGTTGCCCTCTAGGTTACAGAGAGCTGGTAGTCCCATCCACCACACTACCAGGTGGGTGGTATAGAGGAGACGGACCTACTAGTTGCTTTCTAGGTTACAGAGAGCTGGTAGTCCCATCCACCACACTACCAGGTGGGTGGTATAGAGGAGACGGACCCACTGGTTGCCCTCTAGGTTACAGAGAGCTGGTAGTCCCATCCACCACACTACCAGGTGGGTGGTATAGAGGAGACGGACCTACTAGTTGTCCTCTAGGTTACAGAGAGCTGGTAGTCCCATCCACCACACTACCAGGTGGGTGGTATAGAGGAGACGGACCTACTAGTTGCCCTCTAGGTTACAGAGAGCTGGTAGTCCCATCCACCACACTACCAGGTGGGTAGTATAGAGGAGACGGACCTACTAGTTGCCCTCTAGGTTACAGAGAGCTGGTAGTCCCATCCACCACACTATAAGGTGGGTGGTATAGAGGAGACGGACCTACTAGTTGCCTTCTAGGTTACAGAGAGCTGATAGTCCCATCCACCACACTACCAGGTGGGTGGTATAGAGGAGACGGACCCACTGGTTGCCCTCTAGGTTACAGAGAGCTGGTAGTCCCATCCACCACACTACCAGGTGGGTGGTATAGAGGAGATGGACCTACTAGTTGCCCTCTAGGTTACAGAGAGCTGGTAGTCCCATCTACCAAACTACCAGGTGGGTGGTATAGAGGAGACGGACCTACTAGTTGCCCTCTAGGGTACAGAGAGCTGGTAGTCCCATCCACCACACTACCAGGTAGGTGGTATAGAGGAGACGGACCCACTGGTTGCCCTCTAGGTTACAGAGAGCTGGTAGTCCCATCTACCACACTACCAGGTGGGTGGTATAGAGGAGATGGACCCACTGGTTGCCCTCTAGGTTACAGAGAGCTGGTAGTCCCATCCACCACACTACCAGGTTGGTGGTATAGAGGAGACGGACCTACTAGTTGCCCTCTATGTTACAGAAAGCTGGTAGTCCCATCCACCACACTACCAGGTGGGTGGTATAGAGGAGACGGACCTACTAGTTGCCCTCTAGGTTACAGAGAGCTGGTAGTCCCATCCACCACACTACCAGGTGGGTGGTATAGAGGAGACGGACCTACTAGTTGCCCTCTAGGTTACAGAGAGCTGGTAGTCCTATCCACCAAACTACCAGGTGGGTGGTATAGAGGAGACGGACCTACTAGTTGCCCTCTAGGTTACAGAGAGCTGGTAGTCCTATCCACCACACTACCAGGTGGGTGGTATAGAGGAGACGGACGTACTAGTTGCCCTCTAGGTTACAGAGAGCTGGTAGTCCCATCCACCACACTACCAGGTTGGTGGTATAGAAGAGACGGACCTACTAGTTGCCCTCTAGGTTACAGAGAGCCGGTAGTCCCATCAACCACACTACCAGGTGGGTGGTATAGAGGAGACGGACCCACTGGTTGCCCTCTAGGTTACAGAGAGTTGGTAGTCCCATCTACCAAACTACCAGGTGGGTGGTATAGAGGAGACGGACCTACTAGTTGCCCTCTAGGTTACAGAGAGCTGGTAGTCCCATCCACCACACTACCAAGTCGGTGGTATAGAGGAGACGGACCTACTAGTTGCCCTCTAGGTTACAGAGAGCTGTAGTCCCATCCACCACACTATCAGGTGGGTGGTATAGAGGAGACGGACCTACTAGTTGCCCTCTAGGTTACAGAGAGCTGGTAGTCCCATCCACCACACTATCAGGTGGGTGGTATAGAGGAGACGGACCTACTAGTTGCCCTCTAGGTTACAGAGAGCTGGTAGTCCCATCCACCACACTACCAGGTGGGTGGTATAGAGGAGACGGACCTACTAGTTGCCCTCTAGGTTACAGAGAGCTGGTAGTCCAATCCACCACACTACCAGGTGGGTGGTATAGAGGAGACGGACCTACTAGTTGCCCTCTAGGTTACAGAGAGCTGGTAGTCCCATCCACCACACTACCAGGTGGGTGGTATAGAGGAGACGGACCTACTAGTTGCCCTCTAGGTTACAGAGAGCTGGTAGTCCCATCCACCACACTACCAGGTGGGTGGTATAGAGGAGACGGACCTACTAGTTGCTTTCTAGGTTACAGAGAGCTGGTAGTCCCATCCACCACACTACCAGGTGGGTGGTATAGAGGAGACGGACCCACTGGTTGCCCTCTAGGTTACAGAGAGCTGGTAGTCCCATCCACCAAACTACCAGGTGGGTGGTATAGAGGAGATGGACCCACTGGTTGCCCTCTAGGTTACAGAGAGCTGGTAGTCCCATCCACCACACTACCAGGTTGGTGGTATAGAGGAGACGGACCTACTAGTTGCCCTCTATGTTACAGAAAGCTGGTAGTCCCATCCACCACACTACCAGGTGGGTGGTATAGAGGAGACGGACCTACTAGTTGCCCTCTAGGTTACAGAGAGCTGGTAGTCCCATCCACCACACTACCAGGTGGGTGGTATAGAGGAGACGGACCTACTAGTTGCCCTCTAGGTTACAGAGAGCTGGTAGTCCTATCCACCAAACTACCAGGTGGGTGGTATAGAGGAGACGGACCTACTAGTTGCCCTCTAGGTTACAGAGAGCTGGTAGTCCCATCCACCACACTACCAGGTGGGTGGTATAGAGGAGACGGACGTACTAGTTGCCCTCTAGGTTACAGAGAGCTGGTAGTCCCATCCACCACACTACCAGGTTGGTGGTATAGAAGAGACGGACCTACTAGTTGCCCTCTAGGTTACAGAGAGCTGGTAGTCCCATCCACCACACTACCAGGTGGGTGGTATAGAGGAGACGGACCCACTGGTTGCCCTCTAGGTTACAGAGAGTTGGTAGTCCCATCTACCAAACTACCAGGTGGGTGGTATAGAGGAGACGGACCTACTAGTTGCCCTCTAGGTTACAGAGAGCTGGTAGTCCCATCCACCACACTACCAAGTCGGTGGTATAGAGGAGACGGACCTACTAGTTGCCCTCTAGGTTACAGAGAGCTGGTAGTCCCATCCACCACACTACCAGGTGGGTGGTATAGAGGAGACGGACCTACTAGTTGCCCTCTAGGTTACAGAGAGCTGGTAGTCCCATCCACCACACTACCAGGTGGTTGGTATAGAGGAGACGGACCTACTAGTTGCCCTCTAGGTTACAGAGAGCTGGTAGTCCAATCCACCACACTACCAGGTGGGTGGTATAGAGGAGACGGACCTACTAGTTGCCCTCTAGGTTACAGAGAGCTGGTAGTCCAATCCACCACACTACCAGGTGGGTGGTATAGAGGAGACGGACCTACTAGTTGCCCTCTAGGTTACAGAGAGCTGGTAGTCCCATCCACCACACTACCAGGTGGGTGGTATAGAGGAGACGGACCTACTAGTTGCCCTCTAGGTTACAGAGAGCTGGTAGTCCCATCCACCACACTACCAGGTGGGTGGTATAGAGGAGACGGACCTACTAGTTGCTTTCTAGGTTACAGAGAGCTGGTAGTCCCATCCACCACACTACCAGGTGGGTGGTATAGAGGAGACGGACCCACTGGTTGCCCTCTAGGTTACAGAGAGCTGGTAGTCCCATCCACCAAACTACCAGGTGGGTGGTATAGAGGAGACGGACCTAATAGTTGCCCTCTAGGTTACAGAGAGCTGGTAGTCCCATCCACCACACTACCAGGTGGGTGGTATAGAGGAGACGGACCCACTAGTTGCCCTCTAGGTTACAGAGAGCTGGTAGTCCCATCCACCACACTACCAGGTGGGTGGTATAGAGGAGATGGACCTACTAGTTGCCCTCTAGGTTACAGAGAGCTGGTAGTCCCATCCACCACACTACCAGGTTGGTGGTATAGAGGAGACGGACCTACTAGTTGCCCTCTAGGTTACAGAGAGCTGGTAGTCCCATCCACCACACTACCAGGTGGGTAGTATAGAGGAGACGGACCTACTAGTTGCCCTCTAGGTTACAGAGAGCTGGTAGTCCCATCCACCACACTATAAGGTGGGTGGTATAGAGGAGACGGACCTACTAGTTGCCTTCTAGGTTACAGAGAGCTGATAGTCCCATCCACCACACTACCAGGTGGGTGGTATAGAGGAGACGGACCCACTGGTTGCCCTCTAGGTTACAGAGAGCTGGTAGTCCCATCCACCACACTACCAGGTGGGTGGTATAGAGGAGATGGACCTACTAGTTGCCCTCTAGGTTACAGAGAGCTGGTAGTCCCATCTACCAAACTACCAGGTGGGTGGTATAGAGGAGACGGACCTACTAGTTGCCCTCTAGGGTACAGAGAGCTGGTAGTCCCATCCACCACACTACCAGGTAGGTGGTATAGAGGAGACGGACCCACTGGTTGCCCTCTAGGTTACAGAGAGCTGGTAGTCCCATCTACCACACTACCAGGTGGGTGGTATAGAGGAGATGGACCCACTGGTTGCCCTCTAGGTTACAGAGAGCTGGTAGTCCCATCCACCACACTACCAGGTTGGTGGTATAGAGGAGACGGACCTACTAGTTGCCCTCTATGTTACAGAAAGCTGGTAGTCCCATCCACCACACTACCAGGTGGGTGGTATAGAGGAGACGGACCTACTAGTTGCCCTCTAGGTTACAGAGAGCTGGTAGTCCCATCCACCACACTACCAGGTGGATGGTATAGAGGAGACGGACCTACTAGTTGCCCTCTAGGTTACAGAGAGCTGGTAGTCCTATCCACCAAACTACCAGGTGGGTGGTATAGAGGAGACGGACCTACTAGTTGCCCTCTAGGTTACAGAGAGCTGGTAGTCCTATCCACCACACTACCAGGTGGGTGGTATAGAGGAGACGGACGTACTAGTTGCCCTCTAGGTTACAGAGAGCTGGTAGTCCCATCCACCACACTACCAGGTTGGTGGTATAGAAGAGACGGACCTACTAGTTGCCCTCTAGGTTACAGAGAGCCGGTAGTCCCATCAACCACACTACCAGGTGGGTGGTATAGAGGAGACGGACCCACTGGTTGCCCTCTAGGTTACAGAGAGTTGGTAGTCCCATCTACCAAACTACCAGGTGGGTGGTATAGAGGAGACGGACCTACTAGTTGCCCTCTAGGTTACAGAGAGCTGGTAGTCCCATCCACCACACTACCAAGTCGGTGGTATAGAGGAGACGGACCTACTAGTTGCCCTCTAGGTTACAGAGAGCTGTAGTCCCATCCACCACACTACCAGGTGGGTGGTATAGAGGAGACGGACCTACTAGTTGCCCTCTAGGTTACAGAGAGCTGGTAGTCCCATCCACCACACTATCAGGTGGGTGGTATAGAGGAGACGGACCTACTAGTTGCCCTCTAGGTTACAGAGAGCTGGTAGTCCCATCCACCACACTACCAGGTGGGTGGTATAGAGGAGACGGACCTACTAGTTGCCCTCTAGGTTACAGAGAGCTGGTAGTCCAATCCACCACACTACCAGGTGGGTGGTATAGAGGAGACGGACCTACTAGTTGCCCTCTAGGTTACAGAGAGCTGGTAGTCCCATCCACCACACTACCAGGTGGGTGGTATAGAGGAGACGGACCTACTAGTTGCCCTCTAGGTTACAGAGAGCTGGTAGTCCCATCCACCACACTACCAGGTGGGTGGTATAGAGGAGACGGACCTACTAGTTGCTTTCTAGGTTACAGAGAGCTGGTAGTCCCATCCACCACACTACCAGGTGGGTGGTATAGAGGAGACGGACCCACTGGTTGCCCTCTAGGTTACAGAGAGCTGGTAGTCCCATCCACCAAACTACCAGGTGGGTGGTATAGAGGAGATGGACCCACTGGTTGCCCTCTAGGTTACAGAGAGCTGGTAGTCCCATCCACCACACTACCAGGTTGGTGGTATAGAGGAGACGGACCTACTAGTTGCCCTCTATGTTACAGAAAGCTGGTAGTCCCATCCACCACACTACCAGGTGGGTGGTATAGAGGAGACGGACCCACTGGTTGCCCTCTAGGTTACAGAGAGCTGGTAGTCCCATCCACCAAACTACCAGGTGGGTGGTATAGAGGAGATGGACCCACTGGTTGCCCTCTAGGTTACAGAGAGCTGGTAGTCCCATCCACCACACTACCAGGTTGGTGGTATAGAGGAGACGGACCTACTAGTTGCCCTCTATGTTACAGAAAGCTGGTAGTCCCATCCACCACACTACCAGGTGGGTGGTATAGAGGAGACGGACCTACTAGTTGCCCTCTAGGTTACAGAGAGCTGGTAGTCCCATCCACCACACTACCAGGTGGGTGGTATAGAGGAGACGGACCTACTAGTTGCCCTCTAGGTTACAGAGAGCTGGTAGTCCTATCCACCAAACTACCAGGTGGGTGGTATAGAGGAGACGGACCTACTAGTTGCCCTCTAGGTTACAGAGAGCTGGTAGTCCCATCCACCACACTACCAGGTGGGTGGTATAGAGGAGACGGACGTACTAGTTGCCCTCTAGGTTACAGAGAGCTGGTAGTCCCATCCACCACACTACCAGGTTGGTGGTATAGAAGAGACGGACCTACTAGTTGCCCTCTAGGTTACAGAGAGCTGGTAGTCCCATCCACCACACTACCAGGTGGGTGGTATAGAGGAGACGGACCCACTGGTTGCCCTCTAGGTTACAGAGAGTTGGTAGTCCCATCTACCAAACTACCAGGTGGGTGGTATAGAGGAGACGGACCTACTAGTTGCCCTCTAGGTTACAGAGAGCTGGTAGTCCCATCCACCACACTACCAAGTCGGTGGTATAGAGGAGACGGACCTACTAGTTGCCCTCTAGGTTACAGAGAGCTGGTAGTCCCATCCACCACACTACCAGGTGGGTGGTATAGAGGAGACGGACCTACTAGTTGCCCTCTAGGTTACAGAGAGCTGGTAGTCCCATCCACCACACTACCAGGTGGTTGGTATAGAGGAGACGGACCTACTAGTTGCCCTCTAGGTTACAGAGAGCTGGTAGTCCAATCCACCACACTACCAGGTGGGTGGTATAGAGGAGACGGACCTACTAGTTGCCCTCTAGGTTACAGAGAGCTGGTAGTCCAATCCACCACACTACCAGGTGGGTGGTATAGAGGAGACGGACCTACTAGTTGCCCTCTAGGTTACAGAGAGCTGGTAGTCCCATCCACCACACTACCAGGTGGGTGGTATAGAGGAGACGGACCTACTAGTTGCCCTCTAGGTTACAGAGAGCTGGTAGTCCCATCCACCACACTACCAGGTGGGTGGTATAGAGGAGACGGACCTACTAGTTGCTTTCTAGGTTACAGAGAGCTGGTAGTCCCATCCACCACACTACCAGGTGGGTGGTATAGAGGAGACGGACCCACTGGTTGCCCTCTAGGTTACAGAGAGCTGGTAGTCCCATCCACCAAACTACCAGGTGGGTGGTATAGAGGAGACGGACCTAATAGTTGCCCTCTAGGTTACAGAGAGCTGGTAGTCCCATCCACCACACTACCAGGTGGGTGGTATAGAGGAGACGGACCCACTAGTTGCCCTCTAGGTTACAGAGAGCTGGTAGTCCCATCCACCACACTACCAGGTGGGTGGTATAGAGGAGATGGACCTACTAGTTGCCCTCTAGGTTACAGAGAGCTGGTAGTCCCATCCACCACACTACCAGGTTGGTGGTATAGAGGAGACGGACCTACTAGTTGCCCTCTAGGTTACAGAGAGCTGGTAGTCCCATCCACCACACTACCAGGTGGGTAGTATAGAGGAGACGGACCTACTAGTTGCCCTCTAGGTTACAGAGAGCTGGTAGTCCCATCCACCACACTATAAGGTGGGTGGTATAGAGGAGACGGACCTACTAGTTGCCTTCTAGGTTACAGAGAGCTGATAGTCCCATCCACCACACTACCAGGTGGGTGGTATAGAGGAGACGGACCCACTGGTTGCCCTCTAGGTTACAGAGAGCTGGTAGTCCCATCCACCACACTACCAGGTGGGTGGTATAGAGGAGATGGACCTACTAGTTGCCCTCTAGGTTACAGAGAGCTGGTAGTCCCATCTACCAAACTACCAGGTGGGTGGTATAGAGGAGACGGACCTACTAGTTGCCCTCTAGGGTACAGAGAGCCGGTAGTCCCATCCACCACACTACCAGGTAGGTGGTATAGAGGAGACGGACCCACTGGTTGCCCTCTAGGTTACAGAGAGCTGGTAGTCCCATCTACCACACTACCAGGTGGGTGGTATAGAGGAGATGGACCC
Organism: Salvelinus fontinalis; assembly: GCF_029448725.1. Lineage (NCBI taxonomy): Eukaryota > Metazoa > Chordata > Actinopteri > Salmoniformes > Salmonidae > Salvelinus > Salvelinus fontinalis. Next base: position 1,689,034 of record NC_074705.1, read on the forward strand.
ACTGGTTGCCCTCTAGGTTACAGAGAGCTGGTAGTCCCATCCACCACACTACCAGGTTGGTGGTATAGAGGAGACGGACCTACTAGTTGCCCTCTATGTTACAGAAAGCTGGTAGTCCCATCCACCACACTACCAGGTGGGTGGTATAGAGGAGACGGACCTACTAGTTGCCCTCTAGGTTACAGAGAGCTGGTAGTCCCATCCACCACACTACCAGGTGGATGGTATAGAGGAGACGGACCTACTAGTTGCCCTCTAGGTTACAGAGAGCTGGTAGTCCTATCCACCAAACTACCAGGTGGGTGGTATAGAGGAGACGGACCTACTAGTTGCCCTCTAGGTTACAGAGAGCTGGTAGTCCTATCCACCACACTACCAGGTGGGTGGTATAGAGGAGACGGACGTACTAGTTGCCCTCTAGGTTACAGAGAGCTGGTAGTCCCATCCACCACACTACCAGGTTGGTGGTATAGAAGAGACGGACCTACTAGTTGCCCTCTAGGTTACAGAGAGCCGGTAGTCCCATCAACCACACTACCAGGTGGGTGGTATAGAGGAGACGGACCCACTGGTTGCCCTCTAGGTTACAGAGAGTTGGTAGTCCCATCTACCAAACTACCAGGTGGGTGGTATAGAGGAGACGGACCTACTAGTTGCCCTCTAGGTTACAGAGAGCTGGTAGTCCCATCCACCACACTACCAAGTCGGTGGTATAGAGGAGACGGACCTACTAGTTGCCCTCTAGGTTACAGAGAGCTGTAGTCCCATCCACCACACTACCAGGTGGGTGGTATAGAGGAGACGGACCTACTAGTTGCCCTCTAGGTTACAGAGAGCTGGTAGTCCCATCCACCACACTATCAGGTGGGTGGTATAGAGGAGACGGACCTACTAGTTGCCCTCTAGGTTACAGAGAGCTGGTAGTCCCATCCACCACACTACCAGGTGGGTGGTATAGAGGAGACGGACCTACTAGTTGCCCTCTAGGTTACAGAGAGCTGGTAGTCCAATCCACCACACTACCAGGTGGGTGGTATAGAGGAGACGGACCTACTAGTTGCCCTCTAGGTTACAGAGAGCTGGTAGTCCCATCCACCACACTACCAGGTGGGTGGTATAGAGGAGACGGACCTACTAGTTGCCCTCTAGGTTACAGAGAGCTGGTAGTCCCATCCACCACACTACCAGGTGGGTGGTATAGAGGAGACGGACCTACTAGTTGCTTTCTAGGTTACAGAGAGCTGGTAGTCCCATCCACCACACTACCAGGTGGGTGGTATAGAGGAGACGGACCCACTGGTTGCCCTCTAGGTTACAGAGAGCTGGTAGTCCCATCCACCAAACTACCAGGTGGGTGGTATAGAGGAGATGGACCCACTGGTTGCCCTCTAGGTTACAGAGAGCTGGTAGTCCCATCCACCACACTACCAGGTTGGTGGTATAGAGGAGACGGACCTACTAGTTGCCCTCTATGTTACAGAAAGCTGGTAGTCCCATCCACCACACTACCAGGTGGGTGGTATAGAGGAGACGGACCTACTAGTTGCCCTCTAGGTTACAGAGAGCTGGTAGTCCCATCCACCACACTACCAGGTGGGTGGTATAGAGGAGACGGACCTACTAGTTGCCCTCTAGGTTACAAAGAGCTGGTAGTCCTATCCACCAAACTACCAGGTGGGTGGTATAGAGGAGACGGACCTACTAGTTGCCCTCTAGGTTACAGAGAGCTGGTAGTCCCATCCACCACACTACCAGGTGGGTGGTATAGAGGAGACGGACGTACTAGTTGCCCTCTAGGTTACAGAGAGCTGGTAGTCCCATCCACCACACTACCAGGTTGGTGGTATAGAAGAGACGGACCTACTAGTTGCCCTCTAGGTTACAGAGAGCTGGTAGTCCCATCCACCACACTACCAGGTGGGTGGTATAGAGGAGACGGACCCACTGGTTGCCCTCTAGGTTACAGAGAGTTGGTAGTCCCATCTACCAAACTACCAGGTGGGTGGTATAGAGGAGACGGACCTACTAGTTGCCCTCTAGGTTACAGAGAGCTGGTAGTCCCATCCACCACACTACCAAGTCGGTGGTATAGAGGAGACGGACCTACTAGTTGCCCTCTAGGTTACAGAGAGCTGGTAGTCCCATCCACCACACTACCAGGTGGGTGGTATAGAGGAGACGGACCTACTAGTTGCCCTCTAGGTTACAGAGAGCTGGTAGTCCCATCCACCACACTACCAGGTGGTTGGTATAGAGGAGACGGACCTACTAGTTGCCCTCTAGGTTACAGAGAGCTGGTAGTCCAATCCACCACACTACCAGGTGGGTGGTATAGAGGAGACGGACCTACTAGTTGCCCTCTAGGTTACAGAGAGCTGGTAGTCCAATCCACCACACTACCAGGTGGGTGGTATAGAGGAGACGGACCTACTAGTTGCCCTCTAGGTTACAGAGAGCTGGTAGTCCCATCCACCACACTACCAGGTGGGTGGTATAGAGGAGACGGACCTACTAGTTGCCCTCTAGGTTACAGAGAGCTGGTAGTCCCATCCACCACACTACCAGGTGGGTGGTATAGAGGAGACGGACCTACTAGTTGCTTTCTAGGTTACAGAGAGCTGGTAGTCCCATCCACCACACTACCAGGTGGGTGGTATAGAGGAGACGGACCCACTGGTTGCCCTCTAGGTTACAGAGAGCTGGTAGTCCCATCCACCAAACCACCAGGTGGGTGGTATAGAGGAGACGGACCTACTAGTTGCCCTCTAGGTTACAGAGAGCTGGTAGTCCCATCCACCACACTACCAGGTGGGTGGTATAGAGGAGACGGACCCACTGGTTGCCCTCTAGGTTACAGAGAGCTGGTAGTCCCATCCACCAAACTACCAGGTGGGTGGTATAGAGGAGATGGACCCACTGGTTGCCCTCTAGGTTACAGAGAGCTGGTAGTCCCATCCACCACACTACCAGGTTGGTGGTATAGAGGAGACGGACCTACTAGTTGCCCTCTATGTTACAGAAAGCTGGTAGTCCCATCCACCACACTACCAGGTGGGTGGTATAGAGGAGACGGACCTACTAGTTGCCCTCTAGGTTACAGAGAGCTGGTAGTCCCATCCACCACACTACCAGGTGGGTGGTATAGAGGAGACGGACCTACTAGTTGCCCTCTAGGTTACAGAGAGCTGGTAGTCCTATCCACCAAACTACCAGGTGGGTGGTATAGAGGAGACGGACCTACTAGTTGCCCTCTAGGTTACAGAGAGTTGGTAGTCCCATCCACCACACTACCAGGTGGGTGGTATAGAGGAGACGGACGTACTAGTTGCCCTCTAGGTTACAGAGAGCTGGTAGTCCCATCCACCACACTACCAGGTTGGTGGTATAGAAGAGACGGACCTACTAGTTGCCCTCTAGGTTACAGAGAGCTGGTAGTCCCATCCACCACACTACCAGGTGGGTGGAATAGAAGAGACGGACCCACTGGTTGCCCTCTAGGTTACAGAGAGTTGGTAGTCCCATCTACCAAACTACCAGGTGGGTGGTATAGAGGAGACGGACCTACTAGTTGCCCTCTAGGTTACAGAGAGCTGGTAGTCCCATCCACCACACTACCAAGTCGGTGGTATAGAGGAGACGGACCTACTAGTTGCCCTCTAGGTTACAGAGAGCTGGTAGTCCCATCCACCACACTACCAGGTGGGTGGTATAGAGGAGACGGACCTACTAGTTGCCCTCTAGGTTACAGAGAGCTGGTAGTCCCATCCACCACACTACCAGGTGGGTGGTATAGAGGAGACGGACCTACTAGTTGCCCTCTAGGTTACAGAGAGCTGGTAGTCCCATCCACCACACTACCAGGTGGGTGGTATAGAGGAGACGGACCTACTAGTTGCCCTCTAGGTTACAGAGAGCTGGTAGTCCCATCCACCACACTACCAGGTTGGTGGTATAGAAGAGACGGACCTACTAGTTGCCCTCTAGGTTACAGAGAGCTGGTAGTCCCATCCACCACACTACCAGGTGGGTGGTATAGAAGAGACGGACCCACTGGTTGCCCTCTAGGTTACAGAGAGTTGGTAGTCCCATCTACCAAACTACCAGGTGGGTGGTATAGAGGAGACGGACCTACTAGTTGCCCTCTAGGTTACAGAGAGCTGGTAGTCCCATCCACCACACTACCAAGTCGGTGGTATAGAGGAGACGGACCTACTAGTTGCCCTCTAGGTTACAGAGAGCTGGTAGTCCCATCCACCACACTACCAGGTGGGTGGTATAGAGGAGACGGACCTACTAGTTGCCCTCTAGGTTACAGAGAGCTGGTAGTCCCATCCACCACACTACCAGGTGGGTGGTATAGAGGAGACGGACCTACTAGTTGCCCTCTAGGTTACAGAGAGCTGGTAGTCCAATCCACCACACTACCAGGTGGGTGGTATAGAGGAGACGGACCTACTAGTTGCCCTCTAGGTTACAGAGAGCTGGTAGTCCCATCCACCACACTACCAGGTGGGTGGTATAGAGGAGACGGACCTACTAGTTGCCCTCTAGATTACAGAGAGCTGGTAGTCCCATCCACCACACTACCATGTGGGTGGTATAGAGGAGACGGACCTACTAGTTGCCCTCTAGGTTACAGAGAGCTGGTAGTCCCATCCACCAAACTACCAGGTGGGTGGTATAGAGGAGACGGACCTACTGGTTGCCCTCTACGTTACAGAGAGCTGGTAGTCCCATCCACCACACTACCAGGTGGGTGGTATAGAGGAGACAGACCCACTGGTTGCCCTCTAGGTTACAGAGAGCTGGTAGTCCCATCCACCACACTACCAGGTGGGTGGTATAGAGGAGACGGACCCACTGGTTGCCCTCTAGGTTACAGAGAGCTGGTAGTCCCATCCACCACACTACCAGGTGGGTGGTATAGAGGAGACGGACCTACTAGTTGCCCTCTAGGTTACAGAGAGCTGGTAGTCCCATCCACCACACTACCAGGTGGGTGGTATAGAGGAGACGGACCTATTGGTGTCCCTCTAGGTTACAGAGAGCTGGTAGTCCCATCCACCATACTACCAGGTGGGTGGTATAGAGGAGACAGACCTATTGGTTGCCCTCTAGGTTACAGAGAGCTGGTAGTCCCATCCACCACACTACCAGGTGGGTGGTATAGAGGAGACAGAACCACTGGTTGCCCTCTAGGTTACAGAGAGCTGGTAGTCCCATCCACCAAACTACCAGGTGGGTGGTATAGAGGAGACAGAACCACTGGTTGTCCTCTAGGTTACAGAGAGCTGGTAGTCCCATCCACCACACTACCAGGTGTGACACAGGGAAGGGACTCAAGGGGTATGCTAATTTGATAAAGAGCAGACCTGACTCACTCTATTCAATTAAGCAAATTATAAACATTTTACATCTGGCTATATATGAATAAGGAAATTATCTCAACAAAGAAAAATGTCCTAATGTGTGTTCTACCTACAGTACATCCCCCCAACATAATCCCCATACTTTAACACTGACAGCTTCCTCATCCTAGAGGGGGAGATCAACCATTTACAGGCTCAGGGACATGTACTAGTCTGTGGTGACCTACAGTACCAGTCAAAAGTTTGGACACAACTACTCATTCAAGAATTTAATTTAATTTATTTAATTACTATTTTCTAAATTGTGCAGAGCGTGCAGAGCTGTCATCGAGGCAATGGGTGGCTACTTGACGAAATCTCAAATGTAAAATAATATTTTGATTTGTTTAACCCTTTTCTTTTGGTGTGCAGATCGGAGGGGGTCAATAAGGTGACTGGTGGTGTTGAGGATGTTTTCAAGAGATGTAATCAAGAGAGAGGTCAGAGAGACGGGTCTGTAGTCATTTGATGCAGATGGATGAGAGGTTTTTTCGGAAACAGGAACAACAACGTATATATATATTTTGTTCCAGAGAGATGTAATTTCAAATGTATCCAAGGAACCCGGAAATAGAGATCAGAAGACAGCTCTCAGCTGAGTGGAACGGTGTTTCAAGACACGACCACTTATGTTATCAGGCCCCCCCGGGGGCTCTTTTCCTGCTCCAGTGCTTTTGAAAACTCATACGACTTCCTCATTGATGACAAATACGTTCTCAGTTGCCATGACATCCTCCTCCAGATAATGCCGTGGGAGCAGGGCCGTCCCCCTTTGCTTCAAAGCAGGTGAAGAACTCATTCAGTTCATTGGCTGTAGAGAGGCACACCCTCTCGTCCGGACAGGGAAAAATACGTTGCCTACCTTTGAAGGGGCATTAGCCATATTCTATATGCCAACCAGGTAGACCGAGAGTCTCCCTGTAACATTATCTGTTACACCTCATCCTAGTACTGGAGAGTCTCCCTGTGACATTATCTGTTATACATTATCCTTGTACTGGAGAGTCTCCCTGTAACATTATCCTAGTACATTATCCTTCTACTGGAGAGTCTCCCTGTAACATTATCCTAGTACATTATCCTTCTACTGGAGAGTCTCCCTGTAACATTATCCTAGTACATTATCCTTCTACTGGAGAGTCTCCCTGTAACATTATCCTAGTACATTATCCTTCTACTGGAGAGTCTCCCTGTAACATTATCCTAGTACATTATCCTTATACTGTCATTGTCCCACCACCTTCTCCCTCTTTATCAATACTGTCATTGTCCCACACCAGATCAAATGTCACGCTATTCCCTATGGGCCCTGGTCAAATGGCACCCTATTCCCTATGGGCCCTGGTCAAATGGCACCCTATTCCCTATGGGCCCTGGTCAAATGGCACCCTATTCTCTATGGGCCCTGGTCAAATGGAACCCTATTCCCTATGGGCCCTGGTCAAATGGAACCCTATTCTCTATGGGCCCTGGTCAAATGGCACCCTATTCCCTATGGGCCCTGGTCAAATGGAACCCTATTCTCTATGGGCCCTGGTCAAAGAGCACCCTATTCCCTATGGGCCCTGGTCAAATGGAACCCTATTCCCTATGGGCCCTGGTCAAATGGCACCCTATTCCCTATGGGCCCTGGTCAAATGGCACCCTATTCCCTATGGGCCCTGGATAAATGGCACCCTATTCCCTATAGGCCCTGTTTAAATGGCACCCTATTCCCTATAGGCCCTGTTTAAATGGCACCCTATTCTCTATAGGCCCTGGTCAAATGGCACCCTATTCCCTATAGGCCCTGGTCAAATGGTACCCTATTCCCTATAGGCCCTGGTCAAATGGCACCCTATTCCCTATGGGCCCTGGTTAAATGGCACCCTATTCTCTATGGGCCCTGGTCAAATGGCACCCTATTCCCTATAGGCCCTGGTCAAATGGCACCCTATTCCCTATAGGCCCTGTTTAAATGGCACCCTATTCCCTATAGGCCCTGGTCAAATGGCACCCTATTCCCTATGGGCCCTAGTCAAATGGCACCCTATTCCCTATGGGCCCTGGTCAAATGGCACCCTATTCTCTATGGGCCCTGGTCAAATGGCACCCTATTCTCTATGGGCCCTGGTCCAATGGCACCCTATTCCCTATGGGCCCTGGTCCAATGGCACCCTATTCCCTATGGGCCCTGGTCAAATGGCACCCTATTCCTTATAGGCCCTGGTCAAATGGCACCCTATTCCCTATGGGCCCTGGTCAAATGGCACCCTATTCTCTATGGGCCCTGGTCTAATGGCACCCTATTCTCTATAGGCCCTGGTAAATTGAGTGTACTATGTAGGGATTAAGGGTGCCATTTGGGAAGCAGCCTCAGTGTGTCACTAACTGTACTGAATGTGTTGAGTCATGACCTTGCATGGCATCAGAACCCCATAAATATTACAGTTAGCTTATCTCTGATCCTGTTGGCCTACGCTGTACTGTGAGAGGTCACAACCACACAACCACACACACACACACACAACCACATCACATTCTGAATATTTCACCTGACACCTGCCACTCACACACACACACACAGACACAGACACAGACACAGACAGACACACACTGACACACACACACACACACACACACATACACACACACACACAACCACATCACATTCTGAATATTTCACCTGACACCTGCCACTCACACACACACACACACACACACACACACACACACACACACACACACACACACACACACACACACACACACACACACACACACACACACACACACACACACACACACACACACACACACACACACACACACACACAAACACGTACACACACAGCCACATCACAGTCTGAATAGGAAATGCATCAGTGACATTGTCCCCACAGTGTAGGTTCTCTGCTTCCCCAATCATAAAGCCCTGGATTAACACAGAGGTTGACACTAAACTAAAGGACACGGCTACCGCACACAGGGCTATCGCAGACAACCCCGGCGTCACGGCTGAGGTCACGAATAAGTACAATGTGTCCTGCTACGACCTCCGCAGAGCCATCACAATAAGCAAAAGGACAATATAAGAACAGGGTATGATCCTATTGCACAGGCTCTGATGCCCGCCGCATGTAGCAGGGGCTACAGTATAACTTTAGTCCGTCCCCTCGCCCCGACTCGGGCGCGAACCAGGAACCCTCTGCACACATCAACAACTGACACCCGCGAAGCATCGTTACCCATCGCTCCACAAAAGCCGCGGCCCTTGCAGAGCAAAGGGGAACCACTACTTCAAGGTCTCGGAGCTAAGTGACGTCAACGACTGAAAGGCTCTGTAGAGCGCACCACCGCTAACTAGCTAGCCATTTCACATCGGTTACACAGTGGGCTACAGTCCGTTACGGATTACAAAGGAAGACCCAGCCGTGATCTCCCCAACCAAGCCTCTCTATCCAGACCAACTCAATGCAGTTTTTTTTTTGCACGATTCAACAACGAAAAACAACATTGAGCCACGCACGAGGGCCCCCGCCGACCCAGAGGGCTGGGTGATCTCACTCTCCCGAGGCCCGAAGTGAGTACGGATTTTATTACAAGGTCAACAGCGGTATTCCAGGGGGCGTGTTCTCAGAGCATCTGCATAACAGCTAGCAGGCATTTTCAACCTCTCCTCGTCCCAGTCTGTTAAACCTCACGTCTCAAGCTTACCACCATCGTCACTGTTCCCAGGAACTCTAAGGCACAACGACTACCACCCAGTAGCACTCACATTCTGTAATCGTGAAGTCTTTTGAAGGCTCATTATTGCAACACATCAACTCCATCATCCCAGACACCCTAGAACCAAAACCGCCCCAACAGATCCATAAATGACGCAATCTCGTTTGCACTTGACTCGACCCTCACCCACCGTAGATAAGAGGAATACCTATGTGAGAATAGTGTTCATTGACTACAGCTCAGCGTTCAACACCAAAGTGCCCTCCAAGTTCATCCCTAAGCTAATGACCCTGGGACTAATCACCTCCCTCTGCAACTGGATCCTGTACTTCCTGATGGGCGCCCCCAGGTGGTGAGAGTAGGCAACATCACCTTCGCCACTCTGAACCTCAACACCGGGGCCCCACAGGGGTGTGTGCATAGTCCACCCCCCTGTTCACCCACGACTGCATGGCCACAACACAACTCCAACACCATCATTAATAGGTAGCATAGTTGTTAGAGCGCTGGGCCAGTTAACGAAAGGTTGCTGAATCGAATCCCCGAGCTGACATGGTAAAAAGCTGTCTTTCTGCCCCTGAACATGGCAATTAACCACAATTTTTGGTAGGCCGTCATTGTAAATCAGAATTTGTTCTTAATCGACTTGCCTAGTTAAATAAAGATTACATTTACAAAAAAATATATATATATATGTTTGCTGACGACACAACGGTGGTAGGCCTGATCACAAACGACGATGAGACAGCCTACAGGGAGGAGGTCAGAGACCTGGCAGCGTGGTACCAGGACAACAGCCTCTCTCTCTCTCAACGTCAGTAAAACAAAGGAACTGATGGTGGACTACAGGAAGCGGAGGGGCGAGCACGCCCCCGTCCACATCGACGGGGCTGCAGTGGAGCGGGTTCGTGAGCTTCAAGTTCCTCAGTGTCCAAGTCACTAAGGACATAAAATGGTCCAAACACACAGTCTTGAGGAAAGCGCGTCTTCCCATTAGGACTCTGATGAGAGTGCTCTGAAATCGGTGTAGATAGCCAGAGCGAATTTACGAATGCAACGGAATGTCCATCGAGAACGCACAACGACTCTACCATTTAGCTAAGAATGACGGGAATAATCAAGTCAATTGTCACGCCCTGGCCTTAGTATTCTTTGTTTTCTTTAATATTTTTGTTAGGTCAGGGTGTGACATGGGAAGTTTGTGTGTTTTGTCTAGTTTAGGGTGTGTGTATTGTTTAGGGGGTGTTGAATAGTGTATAGGGTTGTGTTCAGGAGACAGTTCTAGGAAAGTCTATGGTTGCCTGGTTTGGTTCTCAATCAGAGACAGATGTCATTAATTGTCTCTGATTGGGAGCCATATTTAAGGCAGCCATAGGCTTTAGGTGATTGTGGGAGATTGTCTATGTGTAGTGTTTGTGTCAGCACTATCTGTATTTATAGCTTCACGGTCGTCAGTTTTGTTATTTTGTTAGTTCGTGTATAGTTGTTCGTTTCTTGTTTGTTTTCTCTCTTCTTATAATAAAGAAGATGTATTTTGCACACGCTGCGCCTTGGTCCAATCTCTCACAGCAAGACGATCGTGACAGAATCTCCCACCACACATGGATCAAGCAGCGTGAGCGGAACCAACAACAGCGGCAAAGTAACCAGGACTCGTGGACATGGGAGGATGTATTGGACGCAAGGGTTGCTACACATGGGAGGAGATCCGAGCTGGAAGAGATCGCCTCCCATGGGAACAGCTGGAGGCGATTAGGAGAGCAGAGGCAACCGGAGAGAGGAACCGAAGATATGAGGGTACGCGACTAGCAAGGAAGCCTGTGAGTAAACCCCAAAAATTTCTTGGGAGGGGGCTAAGAGGTAGTGGGCCGAGGGCAGGTAGGAGACCTGCGCCCACTTCCCAGGCTAACCGTGGAGAGCGGGAGTACGGGCAGACACCGTGTTACGCAGTAGAGCGCACGGTGTCTCCTGTACGTGTGCATAGCCCGGTGCGGGTTATTCCACCTCCCCGCACTGGCAGGGCTAGATTGAGTATTGAGCCGGATGTCATGAAGCCGGCCCTACATATCTGGCCACCAGTGCGTCTCCTCGGGCCGGTTTACATGGCACCAGCCTTACGCATGGTGTCCCCGGTTCGCCTACATAGCCCGGTGCGGGTTATTCCACCTCCCCGCACTGGTCGGGCGACGGGGAGCATTCAACCAGGTAAGATTGGGCAGGCTCAATGCTCAAGAGTGCCAGTACGCCTGCACGGTCCGGTATTTCCGGCGCCACCTCCCCGCTCCAGGCCAGTACCACCAGTGCCTACACCACGCACCAGGCTTCCAGTGCGTCTCCAGAGCCCTGTTCCTCCTCCACGCACTCTCCCTATGGTGCGTGTCTCCAGTCCAGTACCACCAGTTCCGGCACCACGCACTAAGCCTCCTGTGCGTCTCCAGAGCCCTGTACGCACTGTTCCTTCTCCCCGTACTCGCCCTGATGTGCGTGCCCTCAGCCCGGTACCACCAGTGCCGGTACCACGCACCAGGCCTATAGTACGCATTGAGAGTCCAGTGTGCCCTGTTGTTGTTCCCCGCACTAGCCTGAAGGTGCATGTCCTTAGCCCGGTACCTCCAGTTCCGGCACCACGCACCAGGCCTACAGTGCGTCTCAGCCGGCCTGAACTGCCCGTCTGCCCAACGGCGCCTGAACTGCACATCTGCCCAACGGCGCCTGAACTGCCTGTCTGCCCTACGCCGTCTGAACTGTCCGTCTGCCAAGTGCCGCATGAGTTGCCCGTCTGTATTGAGCCTTCAAAGCCGCCCGTCTGCCATGAGCCTACAGAGCCGTCCGCCAGACAGGAGCCGCTAGAGCCGTCCGCCAGACAGGAGCCGCTAGAGCCGTCCGCCAGACAGGATCAGCCAGAGCCGTCCGCCAGACAGGATCAGCCAGAGCCTTCCGCCACACCAGATCAGCCAGAGCCTTCCGCCAGACCGGATCAGCCAGAGCCTTCCGCCAGACCGGATCAGCCAGAGCCGTCAGCGAGCCATGACCAGCCAGAGCCGTCAGCGAGCCATGACCAGCCAGAGCCGTCAGCGAGCCATGACCAGCCAGAGCCGTCAGCGAGCCATGACCAGCTAGAGCCGTCAGCGAGCCATGACCAGCTAGAGCCGTCATCCAGCCATGACCAGCTAGAGCCGTCATCCAGCCATGACCAGCCAGAGCCGTCATCCAGCCATGACCAGCCAGAGCCGTCATCCAGCCATGACCAGCCAGAGCCGTCATCCAGCCATGACCAGCCAGAGCCGTCGTCCAGCCATGACCAGCCAGAGCCGTCATCCAGCCAGGATCCGCCAGAGCCAGCCAGCCAGGATCCGCCAGAGCCAGCCAGCCAGGATCCGCCAGAGCCAGCCAGCCAGGATCCGCCAGAGCCAGCCAGCCAGGATCCGCCAGAGCCAGCCAGCCAGGATCCGCCAGCCAGCCAGGGTCAGCCAGCCAGTCCGGTGTTGTCCCTCAGTCCGGAGCTGCCGTCCCTCATCCTGGTGCTGCCCCTTATCCTGGTGCTGCCCCTTATCCTGGTGCTGCCCCTTATCCTGGTGCTGCCCCTTAGTCCGGTGCTGCCCCTTAGTCCGGTGCTGCCCCTTAGTCCGGTGCTGCCCCTTAGTCCGGTGCTGCCCCTTAGTCCGGTGCTGCCCCTTAATCCAGTGGGGTTAATGTTTAGGGTGGCCATTTGGAGGAGGATACGAAAGCGGGTAGTGACTATGGTGGGGTGGGGACCACGACCAGCGCCAGAGCCGCCACCGTGGACAGACGCCCACCCAGACCCTCCCCTAGACTTTATGCTGGTGCGTCCGGAGTTCGCACCTTGAGGGGGGGGTTATGTCACGCCCTGGCCTTAGTATTCTTTGTTTTCTTTAATATTTTTGTTAGGTCAGGGTGTGACATGGGAAGTTTGTGTGTTTTGTCTAGTTTAGGGTGTGTGTATTGTTTAGGGGGTGTTGAATAGTGTATGGGGTTGTGTTCAGGAGAGTTCTAGGAAAGTCTATGGTTGCCTGGTTTGGTTCTCAATCAGAGACAGATGTCATTAATTGTCTCTGATTGGGAGCCATATTTAAGGCAGCCATAGGCTTTAGGTGATTGTGGGAGATTGTCTATGTGTAGTGTTTGTGTCAGCACTATCTGTATTTATAGCTTCACGGTCGTCAGTTTAGTTATTTTGTTAGTTCGTGTATAGTTGTTCGTTTCTTGTTTGTTTTCTCTCTTCTTATAATAAAGAAGATGTATTTTGCACACGCTGCGCCTTGGTCCAATCTCTCACAGCAAGACGATCGTGACATCAATAAGCGTTGGGTAGTTAGATAGATAGCCTGTAGTTAATATACTGGCAAGTTGGATGTATAACTACTAACGTTAGGTAGATAGCTAACATACCGGTACATACTGCTGTAATGATATGCTACGTGGTTCGTAAGGACAGCGTAGCTAACATACCGATACATACTGCTGTAATGATATGCTATGTGGTTCATAAGGACAGCGTAGCTAACATACCGGTACATACTGCTGTAATGATATGCTACGTGGTTCGTAAGGACAGCGTAGCTAACATACCGGTCCATACTGCTGTAATGATATGCTATGTGGTTCATAAGGACAGTGTAGCTAACATACCGATACATACTGCTGTAATGATATGCTATGTGGTTCGTAAGGACAGCGTAGCTAACATACCGGTACACACTGCTGTAATGATATGCTACATGGTTCGTAAGGACAGCGTAGCTAACATACCGGTCCATACTGCTGTAATGATATGCTATGTGGTTCATAAGGACAGTGTAGCTAACATACCGATACATACTGCTGTAATGATATGCTATGTGGTTCGTAAGGACAGCGTAGCTAACATACCGGTACACACTGCTGTAATGATATGCTATGTGGTTCGTAAGGCCAGCTTAGCTAACATACCGGTACACACTGCTGTAATGATATGCTACGTGGTTCGTATGGACAGCGTAGCTAACAAATTGTCAGCCAACATAACGTGTAAGGTAGCTAACATACCGGTACGTACTGCTGTAATGATATGCTACGTGGTTTGTAAGGACAGCGTAGCTAACAAATTGTCAGCCAACATTACGTGTGAGTTAACTTATTTGAAAAGTCATTACTTTATTACATTGAGTAGTAAGCTACCCCTTGGTTGTTGGGGCAGATCTGGTCTGTGATAGGAGGGCTAGGTGTGGAACCCCCCCACCCCCCCCATTAGACTTCTTTAGTAAAGGTTGAATAGTTGTTCAGCTACAATAGTCTATTGTTCAGCTTCGGACACCTACGAAGAAGGACTGTGTCATGATGGCATCTCAGGTAAGCAGCACTGGGCGTTCCCTCCGTCCAACTTCTACATAGCTAGTAGTTTGCTCCTACGATTCAGTGTCGGTTCATAACATTCTACTATATTAAATACATATATACGTACATACCGTAGGATGATGAATCATGCAAGTATTATTCTCAAGCGAACCAAAAGCATTTAGCTACGAACCCATTTTCAGTTGAATTCATCCAACTTTCTTTCATGGCAACTCATAAGCAAGCCATGTCCTATTTGTTTCATAGTCGATATATAATCCTATTTCATGACAGTGTAACGGTTAGCTTTGTTTACAGAAGGATGAAAGAACACAATATGTTTGTCAGGAAATGCTTTTCTGATACATCAGGTGAAGAGTTAGACCAGAAAGTTAGAGCCATTAAGGCAACGATGCCCCATGCGGGATTTAGAATGGTCAAAGTGTAACAGTATAGCTTCCGTCCCTCTCGTCGCCCCTACCTGGGCTCGAACCAGGGACCCTCTGCACACATCAACAACTGACACCCGCGAAGCATCGTTACCCATCGCTCCACAAAATCCGCGGCACTTGCAGAGCAAGGGGAACAACTACTTCAAGGTCTTCAGAAGCGAGTGACGTCACCGATTGAAACGCCATTAGCGCGCACCACCGCTAACTAGCTAGCCATTTCACATCGGTTGCAATAGGAAGTCTCAGAGCGATGGGCCGTCGTGTACATTGGCGAAGAGTTAGGGAGTCTTTGCAGCGTGTAGATCATGCAGGTGTCATTGCATATTTTCCCATCACCTAATGAACAACCACAAAACCAGTCTGGTGTTAATCTATCTGTGCTGTATTGACGTGTCCTGAAAATGACATCTGCTGCTTTAGATTGAGCTGTCACATCTCAGATTATTATTTTCATATCTACAAAAAAATAAGCTATTTACTTTCAGAGAGCGAGCTGATCAAGGGGTTGAAAATGTAGATATTGCCAGATGTTCACTGTCAGAGGAACAGGCCGTGGAAGCTTTATTGCCGGCAAAAGTGTCCATAACCAGAGGTAATTAAACTGCTCTGTGTTCTTCTTCTCTCTTCCTCTCTGTCTGTCTTGTTGTACATGGAATCTGTCTCACAGGCACCAATTAAAAAACCCTTAAGAAGTCAGCTGCTAATTTTCATATTTACATCACATAAACACAGCCATTTTCCCTGGACTATCTGTTGCTGCTAAGTCATGATTTCCCCGGGGGTTAGTTAGCCTTGCAATAACCAAGTGGTGAGACACATTGCCCTCTATATTTAAATGTTTCAGGTACACTCCGATAGGTGTCTGCGTCACATACAGTATCTTCCATTGACGTTATCTTCTATTGTTTGTCCTCATGTGTCTGTTTTTCAGCATAAAGTACTCTGTAGCCACTTAGTGTGGACACCAGGTGAGACCACACACACACAACAACAGTCTCTCTCCTTCACTTCATCGCTCACCCCGCTTCTCCCTAAATCCTCTAGGTTATATCAGCTGTGTAGGTGAACCCCTCCCGCATCTGAACTGGCTAACACATAGGGCACAGCATGATTATATTGTAGGTGAGAGGTCACTTGGTCAGGTCAACAGGAAGTATTATTAAAGAGATGATTTACATTGAAATACAGATAGAGATGCAGTAGTCCCAGAGTTAATGATCCAAGGTCAGTTTATATTATACAGGAAGTATTATTAAAGAGATGCTTTAAATTGAAATACAGATAGATGCAGTACTCCCAGAGTTAATGATCCCAGGTCAGTTTATATTATACAGGAAGTATTATTAAAGAGATGCTTTACATTGAAATACAGATAGATGTAGTAGTCCCAGAGTTAATGATCCCAGGTCAGTTTATATTATACAGGAAGTATTATGAAAGAGATGCTTTACATTGAAATACAGATAGATGTAGTAGTCCCAGAGTTAATGATCCCAGGTCAGTTTATATTATACAGGAAGTATTATGAAAGAGATGCTTTACATTGAAATACAGATAGAGATGTAGTAGTCCCAGAGTTAATGATCCCAGGTCAGTTTTGCATTTCACCTCCTGATGATGATTATGATGACTGACCGCGTTAGAATAAAAAACAAGGCTCAATCATGCTCTCTCTCTATCCATCTGTCTCTCGTTTGCAGGTATGTTTTGATGTGAGAGAGGAAGCCAGTCCCGTCATCGCCACCTCACCTGCTCTTAATCTCTCTAGGGTATGTGGGACGGTAGCGTCCCACCTCGTCAACAGCCAGTGAAACTGCAGGACGCCAAATTCAAAACAACAGAAATCCCATAATTTAAATTCCTCAAATACACAAGTATTTTACACAAAAAAAAATTCTCCCCAATTTTCGTGGTATCCAATCGCTAGTAATTACTATCTTGTCTCATCGCTACAACTCCCGTACGGGCTCGGGAGAGACGGAGGCTTCTTAACAAAGCGCGCCTCCAACCCGGAAGCCAGCCACACCAATGTGTCGGAGGAAACACCGTGCACCCGCCCCCCTTGGTTAGCGCGCACTGCCCCTGGCCCGCCACAGGAGTCACTGGAGCGCGATGAGACAAGGATATCCCTACCGGCCAAACCCTCCCTAAGCCGGACGACGCTAGGCCAATTGTGCGTCGCCCCACGGACCTCCCGGTCGCGGCCGGCTGAGACAGAGCCTGGGCGCGAACCCAGAGACTCTGGTGGCACAGCTAGCGCTGCGATGCAGTGCCCTAGACCACTGCGCCACCCGGGAGGCCCTTTACACCATTTTAAAGCTACACTTGTTGTAAATCCAGCCAAAGTGTCCGATTTCAAAAAGGTTTTACGACGAAAGCACACCAAAGGATTATGTTAGGTATGAGCCAAGTCACAGAAAAAGACAGCCATTTTTCCAGCTAAGGAGAGCAGTAACAGAAAGCAGAAATAGAGATAAAATGAATCACTAACCTTTGATAATCTTCATCAGATGACACTCAGATGACTTCATGTTACAAAATACATTTACTTTTTGTTCGGTGAAGTTCATATTTATATCCACAAATCTCGGTTTACATTGGCGCCATGTTCGGAAATGCCTCCAAAATATCCTGAGTAATTACAGAGAGCCACGTCAAATAACATAAATACTCATCATCAACTTTGATGAAAAATACATGTTTTACATATAATTAAAGATACACTTGTTCTTAATGCAACCGCTGTGTCAGATTTTTTTTAACTTTAGGAAAAAGCATACCATGCAATAATCTGAGACGGCGCTCAGAAATACACAACATTTCTCCGCCATGTTGGAGTCAACAGAAATACGAAATTACATCATAAATATTCCCTTACCTTTGATGATCTTTCATCAGAATGCAGAGCCAGGAATCCTAGTTCCACAATAAATCGTTGTTTTGTTCGATAATGTCCATTACTAGTGTCCAATTAGCTACTTTTGAGGTTGAAGAGGCTCTGTTGCACCTTCTTCACCACATTGTCTGTCTGGGTGGACCATTTCAGTTTGTCCGTTATGTGTACGCCAAGGAACTTGAAGCTTTCCACCTTCTCCACTGTGGTACCGTCGATGTAGATAGGAGGGTGCACCCTCCGCTGTTTCCTGAAGTCCCCGATCATGTCCTTTGATTTGTTGACGTTGAGTGAGAAGTTGTTTTCCTGACACCACACTCCGAGGGCCCTCACCTCCTCCCTGTAGGCCGTCTCGTCGTTGTTGGTAATCAAACCTACTAATGTTGTGTCGTCTGCAAACGTGATGATTCAGTTGGAGGCGTGCTTGGCCAAGCAGTCGTGGGTGAACAGGGAGTACAGGAGGGGGCTGAGCACGCACCCTTGTGGGGCCCCAGTGTTGAGGATTAGCGAAGTGGAGGTGTTTCCTACCTTCACCACCTGGGGGGCGGCCCGTCAGGAAGTCCAGGACCCAGTTGCACAGGGCGAGGTTAAGACCCAGGGCCCGGAGCTTAATGATGAGTTTGGAGAGTACTATAGTGTTGAATGCTGAGCTATAGTCAATGAACAGCATTATTACATAGGTATTCCTCTTGTCCAGATGGGTTTGGGCAGTGTGCAGTGTGATGGTGATTGCATTGTCTGTTGATCTATTGGGGCGGTAAGCAAACTGAAGTGGGTCTAGGGTGACAGGTAAGGTAGAGGTGATATGATCCTAGTCTCTCAAAGCACTTCATGGTGATAGAGGTGAGTATTACGGGGCGATAGTCATTAAGTTCAGTTACCTTTGCCTTCTTGGGTATAGGAACAATGGCGGCCATCTTGAAGCAGACTGGTATAGGGAGAGGTTGAATATGCCTGTAAACACACCAGCCAGCGGGTCTGCGCATGCTCTGAGGACGCGGCTAGGGATACCGTCTGGGCCGACAGCCTTGCGAGGGTT